>NC_051068.1:77794265-77945262 GCF_004664715.2 Peromyscus leucopus
TGAAACAGGATGGTCACTGCCTCGAGAGAAACTTGAGGATATAAGGAAGCCAGTTTGGGGGGCCGGGAGTGCCTGGGTATGCTCTAGGACAACCAAGGAAGAGTGAGGAGGTAAAGTGGAGATAAGAGGGAGATGGGAGGGAGAAAGGGATGCAGTTAGAGCATACAGGGCATTGAGAAGACTCTACCTCTGTTCTAAGATGGGAGGGAGTGACACTCTCTGACCTGCAGGTCGTCCTGGCTGCCACTGCAGATAAAAGCAGAGTCAAGGGTCCAGCAGACCGGTTCACAGGGCCAGAAGCAAGCAGGCAATGATGGTGGCCGGGCTGGGTAGCAGCAGGCGTAGTGGTGGTGACTCTGGATGTGTGTGATGGTCCAAGAGATGGGTTGATAATAAAGCAGAAACAGAGTTGGTGGAGGTTCATTGAGGAGAATATTCCAAATTCTGAACCAGAGCAGTGAATGGAAGAACTGAAAGAATACTTACGTTAGTAACTGGTACAAGTGTAGGGGGCGTGGATTGGGAAACAGTTGGAGGTCTGATTTTATATAATATTTCTATCTATCTATCTATCTATCTATCTATCTATCTATCTATATGTTTGTGGTTTATATAAAACATAAAATCTCTCTCTCTCTCTCTCTCACACACACACACACACACACACACACACACACACACACACACACACACACACGTCAGAGGAGAGGTATGCATTTAGAGAGGAAAGAAGCCAAGATTGGAATTCAGGAGGCTTGAACAAGTTGTGATCCACAAAAAAAAAAATCCCAACCAAGTGGCCCGTGGAGCAGGATGTGGCCAGGAGAAATGTCAGTTCCCAGGAGTCAGATGAGTCGGGTCAGAGGCCACTGAGCAGGTGAGCAGGGTGAGGCCTGAGAACTGACAATCGTATTGAGTGGCGTGGAAGCCAACAGTGAGCTGACTAGAATTATTTCGGTGGGTGGGGGCGGGGTGAGCGCTTGCCTGTCCAGGTTTAAGAGCAAACAGAAGGAAATGCAGTCAGTAAATATAGACAATTCTTAGAAAAGAGGAGCTCGGAGTGATGGCAAATAGAGAGTGGGTTGTTTAGTGTGAGCGGTTCTGCAGTGTGGTCAGGAGCTGGTGAGACCAGCTCACAGAGAGGGGAAAGTGCTGATGCACACTAGAGCGGCCACCGAGCAGGCAAAGGGACGCTGGATGCAGAGCCTGGGAGGAGAGGCTGGCCTTGGGCATGTGTGGGGACCGGAGAGAAGCTGAGCATGTGGGCACCGATGTAGGCAGGAAGTGGATGAAACAAGAGAGATGGCAGAAGTTTTCTTCTATAAATCTGAGGGAAGAAGAGCGATGTTGGAGATGCTCATGGACCTACAATGTTAATGCCTTCCTCTGTCCTGGAAGGAAATCCTTTGTGACCATTGTTATCAAACTTTCATTTGGAGATTATATGTGTGTGTATGTATTACAATATTTTTAGATTCATTTTATGTGTATGAGCATTTTGCCTGCATGTCTATGTGTCTGTATGTCGTTGCATGCCTATCCATGGCTGTAAGCTGCCATGGAAGGAAATCCTCTCCCCGCTCTGGGGAAGAATGCTTTGGAAGCTTTTGGGAGTGGGTGAGTCTGGGCTGATCCCTTTCAAGTGCAATTCAGGAAACTGTGTGAACCATCCAGGCAAAATCCTTGAGCTCTGTTCTCACCACTGCACTCTCTGGACACCCTTCCAGCTCCATTCTCCCCCTAGGTGGCACTCTCCATACCAGGTGACTTAGCTGTTTCTGCAAGATTCCTTCCAAACCCCATAGATCAAAAGCCCTTTGAATAGTCCATGAAGAGAAGAGCCTTTATTATATCCAGGCCTGGTAAACCAGAGCCAAATGGGAGAGGACACGTCTCCAAACAGGGGGGCGCTCTTGTTCCATTCCTGGCTGTTCAGTGTCAGAGCTTGGCTTGGGTAAAATTAAATATTCCTTCTCACCGAGCCCCAGGAAACTGAAACCATTGCACCAATAGAACATTTAAAACAGCATCCCCCACCACGGCCCCAGACATCCTTAGACTTCATTTTGCTTGTTGAGAACAAGCTTTTCTATTTTTTATCCAGGGCTTCAGGGACCCCGTGAACAGAAGCCGTAGCCAGAGAGGAAAGCGCTCTGGCCAATTTTTAAGAAAAAGAAAAACTCCCTTTCAACTAGTGTATTGTGTTAGGGATGCCTTCATTCCCAGTGTGCCTCATTATACATGTTTGTGTGCACACCTGCTTGCACACTACCATACCCATCCACCCACCCCTATTCTCATACCACACATCTCACACACACCTGTACTACCCTAAAGACACACGTTTAAACACACACCTCAAAACTCTTTGAACACGTGTGTGTACAACTATTCGTACAACATATACACACATTTTTACTGTCTTGCATCTCCTATAACACACCCACACACTACCGCCATGTGTCCTCTCTTTCATGCCATCTATGCACACCCAAAAGACACAAGATACCTACACTGCAAGTCACACCATGTCACACATGGCATCATACCCTGCCAACCCCACCATCATCATCACACCTAAAGCTCCTACCTACACACTCTCTCCTCCCTCCATTCTTTCTCAAGCCCACCTTCCTTGTTTGAGATTTTAAAACGTGTTTATGTGACTTACATGAGGGTCAAAGGCCCATGGGTTGGTTGCCCTGACCACACTTCCTGGGCCAATAGGCACTGAGGCCACCGTTGGCATCTGTTACTATTGCTGCCTGTGAGGCCAGGGATCTGGGATGGATCAGAGGATTAATTAAAAATTAGCGAGTCATTTATGAGGCAGTAACTTGAGTCCAGAGCAGGCCTTGGGCTGAGAGCGTCTCCCTGTTTGCTCATTAATATGGCACATGGAACTCGCAATCTGGATGAAATGGAGTCGAGGGCAGATGGTCAGGGTTAGACAATAAGAACCTGGAAGCATCCACCCATCTCATTTTCCTCCACATTCCTCATTTAAAGATAAAGAGATTTCAAATGTGAAATCTCAGCGGTTCGAAGGACGAAGGAACTGCACCACATGGTTCCAATTAGAAGGCAAATCTAATCACTCCCGACCATCAGGGCATTATCTCTTGTAACGTTTTCACGCCACACCGCTTCCCCCATTCCCAACCCTCCTTCAGATTCACTCTCCTCTTCCACCTAGTGAGGGTATTCTCAGAGAGCTGGGGCTATTTTTACTACCTCATTTGGAAAAACATCATTCCGAAGGCAGATCGGCAGCATCCTGCCCCAGCAAGGCAGTCCGAGCTGAGGCTGAAAGACTCCCCAAGTATCTGTGCATGGGTGTTATTTGTGCCACCTGTCCTTCCCATTAGTTCAGATGACTGAAAAGCATCCCCTCTTGACCAGAGGTGTCAATCTTGAGTCTCTCAGACTGAGCAAGTGATGTCAACCATCGGGCCGTTTGTGAATGGCATACAGGTTGAGGGTAGTTGTGGTTAATTAGGCCCTGAATCCAACCAGTCTTATAGCTTGAATCCTGGCTGTACCCCTGGGCCTCAGATCCCGAGCTCAAGGGCTCTCACTGTAAAATGAATGATGCCCGGAGTCACTTTCATGGCGTTGCTACGAATAACCAACAAGTCTGCAAGGCGTGGTAGCCGCTTTCCTTATGAATGTGCTCTAAGTTTCTGGTCTGGAAATATCCGCTCCGTGAGCTCACCGCCGCTAAGTGTCTCTCACCCTGATAGTGTCCTGCAGGAAGGCATGATGAAGGAGAGTTTAGCAACATCATTTCAAAGAGCTGAACTGTGGTCCAAGATCAGCAGGATGTCCCAGAGTTTCACACTACCTGTCCTCAGCCTCAGTGCCACGGGGTTATCAGAGCGAGTATCAATGTGATAATTGTGTCCTTGCCTCTCCCCTAGTTTCGCTAATGAAACTCCCTTTATCTATGTCAACTTGTTCACCCATTTGGAACAAGAGCTCTCTTCTAATTGGCAAGACATCATCAGAGCAGTAATACCTGTTATTACCACCCGATCTCTCTTTCAATAGTAGGTTATTATTATGGGCTTGGATTAAAAATGCCCGTGCTGTTATTTGGAAGGCCAGGTTAAGCAGAGCGATACAATCTCAAGTAACAATAATGACATCTTGCATTTCCATGGTGCATTGATTTTTCAAGTACATAGTATGTCAGCGGGCTGCTCCCTGACCTCCCTGAACCAAGAAATCCTGGCATTGTGCCTTTTGTTCTGTTTGGAACTCTAAGTTTTCAAGTCCCACAGACCTTTAGAAGTCTGTGTGCAGAGCGTCTGCGGGGTTTGGAGACAGCTGTGCCGGACCAAGGCAGGCCTGGTTGGAATGAAGTGGGGCCTGTTTTTCTGCAAACATATGCCTCTGACCCCAAAGAGGCAGTTTCTTTATTATGACCATTTATTATTTACAAAGCGCTGCAGGTGTACATGACATTTTATGAGACACAAAGACAAGGTCCCTGCCCTGTGGACTGAGAGGTTTCATCCACCATTTCATCTGTCTGAGCTGAGCTGGGGGGAGGCAAGACAGGCAGGTAGGGCTGAGAACCTTCGTACTGTCTGGGGCAGCTGGCTGGGAGGGAGGCTTTCTGATGAGGAATTTGAAATGCAGGGAAGCTGAGCCAGATGGACACAACTCATTGGGATCTCGACAGTTGGAGAGGTATCTGCATTCCAGTGCAGAAAAGTCAAGTTCTGCCCATGTGCCCTGGAATGGTTGGGGGAGAAACAAGATTGCCCACTAGGAAGAGATGGCAAATGCCCCACTGTCCCAAGAGCCTCTTAGGGTATCACATACCTCCCCCTTCCTGTCTCTGAGAAGGCTGTTTGTTGTCATCTATTTTGGCTTGTTTGGGGGTATGGTGGAGATAGGAAAGAACATTGGCTAGAATTTTTTTTTTAAAGTATTATTCAGTTATTATATAGCTTCAAGCAGACTCCTTCTCCTTTTCTAGAAATATAAATTTCAGGCTGTTTGGACATCTTTAGCTTCTCCCTGCTGCTCACCAACAACTCATCTGTTTGTGTCTGTCCCACCCAGGCTGGCCCTAAGGGGTCCCCCCACCCCCATGCTGCCTGAATTGCTCATCTATCCGCCATACCAAGCCCACTGAGTAGCTCGAGGGGACAGGTCTTGGCCTGAGAAGATGAACACCATCATGTCCTTCCCCTGAGAAGCAACAGACAGATGGGACAAGGATGTGAAAAAGCTGAGAGTCTGGGGCCGAAGCTGCCTCCTCCTGTGGGAGGAGAAGAGGCTTTGGCCCCGGGAGCACATTTCTTTCCGCACTTCCAATCATTCATTTGGAATGCATCTGAGTTCCTACTTTCAGGAACAAGGGCTCAAATTCTAGGAAGGCTCAGAAATCTAGCTTTGCCCTAGGCTCAGGAAACACTGATCACGTCCCTGGCATGGGATTCTTCCTGCTCTGAGCTCAGGCCTTGGTCCAACACACGGCAGATTTTGCAGCCAGAAACAGATATAAACTTGGCTGAGCAGAACCAGTGGAAACGAAATAGATTCTGTAATGTACAGAATATGCAGCAGATGGCTCTGCTTCCCACCAGCCCTATAAGACTGATTCACACAGCCTACTGCCCTCCACCACCACCATCACCACCATCACCATCATCACCATCACCATCATCACTACCATCGACACCACCACCACTACTACCACCACCACCACCACCACCACCATCACCATCACCATCACTACCACCATCACCACTACCATCACCACCACCACCATCACACCATCACACCACCATCACCACCACCATCACCATCGACACCACCATCACCACCACCCCCCACCACCCCCCCCCACCACCACCACCACCATCACCACCATCACCATCACCACCATCACCATCACCACCATCACCATCACCACAACTATCACTACCACCACCACCATCACCATCACCATCACCTCCACCACCACCACCATCACCATCTCACTACCACCACCACCATCACCATCACCACCCCCCCCCCACCACCACCATCACCACCATCACCACCACCATCACCTCCACCACCACCACCATCATCACCACCACCACCACAACTATCACTACCATCACCACTATCACCACCACCACCACCACCACCACCACCATCACCATCATTATCACTACCATTGACACACCACCACCACCACCATCACCACCACCCCCCCCACCACCACCACCACCACCACCAATCACTACCCACTACCACCACCACCACCACCACCACCACATCACCAATCACTATCACCACCACCATCACTACCACCATTGCCACCATCACCACCATCATCTTATTAAAAGCCTCTGGTGCATACATGGCCCTTGTAAAGTGCTCTAAGCCTGATGTCCAGATTGAGAATGTCCCCTCCCTCCCTCCCTCCTCCCTCCTCCTCCCTCTTCCTCTCCTCCCTCCCTCAGCAACACATCCAGCCCTGTCTATGCTCCTGTTCCAACTGGCTCCACAGTCTTTCTTTCCCCTCACTTCACTCTGTCTTCACCAAACTCCAGCTCCATATTCCCTTCCTCTTTTCACACCAGTTATCTTAAAGCATAGGACTCATCTGAATCATCTAAGGAATTGTGTTCATCATGGAGATTTCTGGGAGCCATCCCTTACAATAACTTGAGTGGCTAATGGTGGTGTGGGAGTATTTGCATTTTTAATCATTTCTTGTTCAGAGCTCAAGAAATGCTGCCCTGTATCCCCCCAACCCCAGTTAAAGAGTCCTAAACTTAATATTTCAGTTTCCTACTTTTAGACAGGGAAGGCAGCTATAGAAGGGACCAAACAGTGATATATCATGGCTGACTTGTACCTGATGGTACAGGCAAAGTCTGCAGGGGTTTTGCAAGCTGGCTGTCAACCCTCTGATAGCTTGAGAGTCACAGTGAGAGGAGTGTTTTAAAGAGAGAATTCACTAAACATTGAAAATATAAGGACTTAAAAAGTTTGCTGGCTTAAGCATGGCACTGGACACCTGGTATAGTCCAGTTCAGCAAGATCTAGGGCAAAAGCACAGAGGAGCAGAGAGGTCTCACAGCAGGTGAGGAAGGTCCCATCTAGGGCTCTTTCTTTCTTCATAAATGTGCAAAGATTCTTCTATTGAGTCCACATGAGTGTCTGCCACTCTTTAAATCCACCGAGACTCTTCGACTGTAAGCCACCCTTTGTGTCTCTGTCACAAAGAAGGGGAATCTGAGTTCACACAGCTGGAAGACTGGAACATGGACTCAAGGAAGGACTGAGCTAGGCTAATTTGGAGGCCATGGAATTGGAAGTAGCAGGGGTCACTCAGGAAGATCAGGAAGATGGTCTTGAGTTGGACCAATACCAATCTCTTCCCTCCCTCCCTCCCTTCCTCCCTCCCTCCCTCTTTTTGCACTCTGTACAATTCATAACAAGGTTTCTAGGCTAGTCTTCTTCCACTCACTGTGTAGCCAAGTGTGCTGAATCGTTTACGTCATCTTGACACAAGCCAGAGACACTGGGGAGGAGGAAATCACAACTGAGAAAATGAGACTGACCTGGGCGCAAGCCTGGGTGCATTTTCTTAATCAGTGATTAATGTGACAGGGCCCAGGTCACTGTGGGAAATGGCATCCCTGGGCTGATGGTCCTGGGTTCTATAAGCAAGCAAGCTGAGCAAGCCATGAGGAGCAAACCAGTAAGCAGCATTCTCCATGGTCTCTGCATCAGATCCTGCCTCCAGGTTCCTGCCCCTTTTGAACTCCTGCCTCAACTTTCTTTTGATGACAGACTAATGCGGAACTGTAAGCTGAAAAAGCAACAGAAACCCTAAGACACCAAAGGTGATCTTGAACTCTTTTGTTTTAAAGTTCAATTTGTCTGTTTGTTTATCTATTTTATGAGTGCTCTATCTGCATGTACCACTTTATGCCAGCAGAGGGCATCAGATCCCACTATAGATGGTTGAGAGCCACCATGTGGTTGCTGGGACTTGAACCTGGGTTCTCCGGAAGAGTCGCCCGTGCTCTCAACTGCCGAGTCACCTCTCCAGCCCCCATCTTCAACCCTTGGTCCGTCTTTCTCTACTTCCAAAGCGCTGGGCTTACAGGCACTGGCCACCATGCTCAGCTCCCAAACTCCCTCCCCCAGCATTGCTTCCCTTAGATTAAAATCAGACGCTCTCAGTGAAAACAGTCTGATTTCTGAGCCTCATGCACACTCTTAGGGTAGGCAGGGAACACTCAGCGACAGCCCCAAGACCACCTAGAGTTGGTGCCAGATCATTCTCCTAAAGAAATCAGGCCTCCTTATAATAAACAGATTCCAGGTAGCCAAAACAGTGTTCTCTGGGCAGCCAGCATGTTGGTGAGGTTCAGGAAGCTGGGCCCAGGATCTCCCTCACCTGCCCACTGATACCCAGCAAAGGTCACAATTGAGGAATGTGACTTACGCTTTTAACTTTGTGAGTTCCCAGACATGTCCTGTTCATCTCCTGTGTGCTCTCTCAGTCTATTGACTACCGTCTAAACGTTAATGATCCCCAGGTCTGTGTCACCAGACTCAGTTTGTTTTTCTTTTGCACGTTGTGACTTTGGAGGGGGTCCTCAGATCCAATTTCCCCTTCATCCCTGTTACCACCTCCCGAACTCAGGGGTACACAATTTCCTCTTGTCTTTGGCCCCAGCTCGGGACTCCTCATCCATCTTCTCTTTCTTTTCTATCCCACCCACGCTCTACACTGCACAGTTATCTTCTTAAACATAAGCAGATCAGGGGCTTGGGGGGTGGCTCAGTGGGAAGAGTCATCCACAAGTATGAGGACCTGAGTTCAGATCCCCAGCACCCACATAAAACCTTTGCGTGGCCGCACACTCTTGTAGCTCCAGTACTGGAGAGGGGGAGCAGAGACAAGAGGATCCCCACAGCTCACTAGCCCGCCAGTCTATCCAATTAATGGGCTCCAAGGTCAACAAGAGACCTTGGACAGTGATAGAACAGAATGCCCAATAGCCTCCTCTAGGCTCTGTATGCATGCACATGGCATGCTCTTGTACACATGCACACACTAAAATAAAACAAAATAAAATAATACGGTAATATCATATCACCTCCATCCTTCTGTTTTCTTGATAAAGTAGACACCCTCTACCCATCATTCATACCCTCTACTCATCATTCAAAGCTTTTGGGGACCTGGTCTTGGGCCATCCCCTCAGCCCATCTGCAGCTGACTCATGGGCCTCTCAGCAGACATTCTGAATGTTCCTCCTCCCTCTGCTTCTCACTTTTCCTCTGCGGTCAGTGCCTCTCCTCAGAGCCTTTCTCCAGGAAGTTCTTACTTGTCCTCCATGACCCAGAGCACAAGAAAGAAAGAGTGAGCAGACAGATAATACGTCTGCCCATGTCCATCCACACGCCGATGGGAATGGTGGAGATTGCCTCGGTGAATTCTTCACTGACCTCCGAGGTTAGGCTTTGTTCTCTGGCCTCTGATTCTGTCACTCACTGTTCAGGAAGAGCTTATTTCACCTGCTGTGCTTTCCACCTCGTCATGGCACTGACTTCGTTGTTTTGATCATCTAGGACTTTTCCAGGGAAATTCTACTTTGTCAGTCCCCATGTCCGACCTCAAAGGGAGGTTATGTCCTTTCTCAGCCTCCCTGGTGGCTAGGTGTACAGCGCAGGTGAGTACCACACATACTCACATGGGGAATCTGAACCTAAAGCTAGTGATGCAAGGTTGGGGGGAACCTGCCTAATGGAATGGCGAAGACGCTCTTGCCTTCCTGGGGATTCCAAGGCAGCGTTTTAAGAAGAAAAGTGAATGTAAGAATATTACTTAAGTCACAAAATCTTCAGGGAGCCATGCACCTAGGATTAACACCCCCTTGCACCCCCAAACACTTTGCAGAAATAATCTAGAAGAGACCATGCTGGCTCTGCTGTCCACTCAGGCACGCACTTGAACCAGTGACCTGTTGAGGTGCCAGCTTGAGACTCTGCCTAGAGTTAGAGTCCAGGTTTTGCTGCTGGGATTCTGTATTCTGAAAGATCTTAGATGAGCAGGGGCCACAGCTTGTTTGGTTCTTATTCCCTGCACAGCGCCCAGCATCTGAGAGCTTCTGTGTTTATGTTTGTTGAGGAAACAAATGAGTTCTTTTCAAGGAGCCTTACCGGAGGCTTGACTCTAACAGCCACGGGCTATCAGCTGTTGCTGAGGAATGGAACATAATGCTGGTGTGCCTTGAGGCAGATCTCTGAGTCTCACCATCACTTTCTTTCCTTTCTTTTTTGTTAGGGGGTCAGGGAGATGACACAGTATTTGACAATCTAGCCGGAGGCTGAACTCAAACTCATGATCCTCCTGCCTCAACCTCCTGAATGCTGGGGTTGCAAACATGTGCTACTGGGCCCAGGCCCTGAATCTTCCTTTAAGAAGCTTAAGGAAGCCGGGTGGTGGTGGTGGTGCACACCTTTAATCCCAGCACTCGGGAGGCAGAGGCAGGTGGATCTCTGTGAGTTCAAGGCCAGCCTGGGCTACAGAGTGAGTTCCAGGAAAGGCGCAAAGCTACACAGAGAAATCCTGTCAAAAAGAAGAAAGAAAGAAAGAAAGAAAGAAAGAAAGAAAGAAAGAAAGAAAGAAAGAAAGGAAGAGGAAGGAAGGAAGAAAGAAAGAAAGAAAAAAAGAAAGAAAGAAAGAAAGGAGTAAAAAGGAGGAGCTTAAGGCTATTGAAAGAGAAACAATGACCTCAGTGGTAGAGCGATTGTCTATTTATTATACACAAGGCCCTGGGTTTGATCTCTAACACCACAAAAACTAAAGGAAATAAAAATATTGGACACAATGTAAGGTGATTTTATAAATCTTATTTTAGAGTGTGTGTGTGTGTGTGTGTGTGTGTGTGTGTGTGTGTGTGTGTGTGTGTGGTGGGGGAGTCAGAGGACAACTCTTGGGAGTTAGTTCTCTCTTGCTACCTTGTGGTATCTGAGGCTGAACTCCGGTCATCAGGGCTGTGTGAAAGCATCCCTACTCACTGAACCATCCTGACAGTCCCATAAGGTTAGGTTAGTTACTTGACTTTTCCATAAGGCCTGGAATTTCATTTCAGTTTTTAAAAATTCCACTATGCTCTTGTGTCCGGCTCATTTCTTCATCATAATAATGGAAGAATTAAGTGAATTTCACCTCTAAAAATGTGCAACAGTTTCTTAGAGACAGTAACAGCATAGGCCACAGATATGGTTTCCTTTTCTGACTGGTTCTTGGTTATCATCAGGGCAGAATGATGGAGGTTTTGACCTCAGGAAGTAGTTCGTAGAGTTCTTCAAGGTCAAGACAGAAAATATGGGCCAAATGATAATGCCTCAGATGGGTGAGATAGGCAGACATGGCTAGCTGTCTAAGAAAGTGCCCAGTCTCTTAGTCTTACAGGACAGGAGTACAGCCACAGTCCCACAGTGCTTCCCACCTCCCACATGGGCAGGCCCACCTGGTGTCTAGGTTCTTCCCAGAGTGTGAGCAGAAGGGATGTGTATTAGCTCCAGGCCAGACCAGAGCCGCCCATACTTACTCTCCACAATCTTCTTCCCCTTCCTACTGCATGAAATGGTGCTCAGATCTACTTAGGATATTACGTGCTGGGCACCCTGGCTGAGGGCGCGGAGACGGCCTCAAGCCTCCTCCTCAAGAGGGAGCTATCTGTGTAGATGGGAGGGCTAGTCTGTGTTATGCTGCCGTAAGGGCACATCCTACACTGAGTAGTTCATAATGAACAGAAATGTATTTGGCTTTTGATGACCAAGTCTAGGAAGTCCCAGAGGATGGCGGGAGCACCTGGCCAAGGTCTACATCACCCCATAGCAGGAGGCTGAAGAGCATAAGAGCAAAAGCAAGCAAGGGGGTGAGGATCTAAATCAGCTTTTATAGCAACTTGCTCCAAAAAATAACTCATTCGTATGCTGATGAACCTTAAGCCATGGCACCTTGGAAAGTCTCACCCCAACACTGGCTGCACTGGGGATTGCATTTCCAGCATATGAATTCTGGGGAACACATCAAGCCACAGCAGAGAGAAATAAACTTGCATATCTATCAAGCCTCTGAGCTGCCCAGAGGTCTCTTTGCTGACATGACTTCCCTTCAATATGTATACCAGTGTAGTCAGAGTAACAGCCGATGTGACCCATGCTTCAACACCGACTTGGAAGGAGGACACCAGTGGCACACCATAGGCTTCTGTATTTTGACGTCAACAAGGGGTTATTTTAAGCAGCAACTTGGACAAAGCTGTGGAGGCTACACTTCACCAGATTTAAAGATGACATGATACTCAGAGAGCTCCTGGTCAAATTCACAAAGTTCTCAACAAGCTGAAAATAACAGGTGGTGCTTTCTAAGCACTTAGTGTGAACCAGGCTGCAAGTTGCATGCTTTCTACACAGGATCATACTGAAGCTCTAAATAACCCGACGGTGTAGGAATATGCTCACTCTTTCCAAAACAGGTAAACAGAAATGTTGAGAAGAACCACAAAGAGCCAGTGGTAGCCTGGGATCTGAGCGGGATTCTGGGGTCCTGACAATTTGCTTAGTGGGGTCTTATGTGTAAGTTGATGACGTCATTCCTGGTGATATCTGTTGTCTTGATATTAATGGCAAAACAGCTCCTTCTTTCAGGGTTGAAACTGTCACAATTTGGATGATAAATTACAGTCACCGTAGTGCTTCTGCTTAGTCTTAAGCTGGCAAGATCAGATGGAAGGAAAATCAATGCGGAGCCATGGAGCACGTATATCAGGTGCCCAAATATGGAAAATCCAATGCAGGGCTTTCATTCTGTCTCAGACTGCCGTGAGCCAGTGGTATGATGAGACTGTAAAAATGACAGTATAACCCACCATACATCTTAGCGTTGTGGGAAGTCCAGAACGAGGCATTCCAGGCCTGCAGTACTTGGTGCTGGACAAGCTGTTTCTAGATGGTTTCATTTGTTATTTTTCTTATTGTGGTGACCAACACCTCACAGGAAACAGGTTGAGGGAAAAGGGGGTTTGGGCTTGCAGTTTGAGGGGATACAGTACATCATAGTGTAAGAGTCACGGCAGCAGGATGGTTGAGGCAGCCAGTGATGCTGTGTCTACAGTCAGGAAGCAAGGAGAGGACAGGAAGTGAGACTGGACTGTCAAAGTTCACGGCCTGACCCAGTTCCTCCAGGCTCTGCCTCCTAAAGGTTCTACAGTCTTCCAAAATAGCGCCACCAGCTGGTGACCAAGTGTTCAGATGCATGAGCCTCGAAGGGGTATTCCCTTTCGGACCGAAGCACCTGTTATTAGGGACTGGGCAACCACAAGGTGGGCCTGTTCAGAGGCTAAGGGGCTAATGCACCCCTGGGGACCTAAGCCACGGAAGAACCAGGCAAGGGCACAAGGGATGCTTTGCCTAGAGTCAAGCCGACTTCAGGGACATGTGCGCTGGCCTCATATGTTTCAATGGCTGCTATGTGGGGAGGGATCAGGCTGATGCCAGGGACTCCAGATGGCAGAGCCAGGACTAGGTGGAGTGACAAGGAAGTGGATTCCAGCTCAGTTTCAGAAGGAACTTTCTAGCAATCTGAGCCGTCTGGCAATGCACTCGCACAGCAAAGGGTGGAGCAGCCGGTCCTGGGTTGTGTTCAAGCCAAGGCGGGCTAAACCCCGGCATTGGTGGCATGGACACTGTGGGAGTGGGGTCGAACTAGGTGACCTGTCCGTCTCCCTGTCAAATTCTGTGACTCCATCAACAGAGATGAGCACAGATCACCGACAAGAGAGGCCACCGAGTTTACTCGCTGTTTGAGAGTGAAAACGATCCACAGCCTGACTTTTCTTACAAGATGACAAATAGTACCCGAAGTTGCCCTTTGAGTGGCCCCACAGCCATGGCCGGCTCTGGGTTACCTTGGCCTGCTAATGCAAGCTAAGGACTTGCATAAAGCTTGTCTGGGACACTTCTATAAATGGAGGTGTGACTTTGAGACCGGGTCTCAGCAGTCTAAGAGAAAGGCTCTCTCGGGTCTTCTGAGGTGGAGGGTGGAGGTGGGGTGGGGTGGGGGTGGATCTCTGACCAGGCTCTGTGTGGGAACAAGGCAGTAAAAAGTAAAAAAAAAAAAAAAAAAAAAAAACAGTGTTGTGACACTCAGCTGCAGAGCCAGAGTGCTGCCACCACCTGCCCTGTGCCAGCCCTGACAGGCTTGTTAGTTCCCAGATTTCTTACCCAGAGCGAAGGAATTTCTTCATTCAGCCATGACTAAGCATAAGGTGCTGTGCTGGAGGCTGAGGGTGCAATGATGAATTAAGTAGAATTTAAAATGAAGACGTCTCTTAGTTGCTAGTAACAAGAAGAAACAAAACCTTGAGGTTGTTTAAATATAAAGGGAAATTGTTGGTCTGCGTTAGCTGACGAGACTAGAGGCAGTTCCGTGCAATGGTTTGGGCTGCGGTCTCATTGTGAGGTATTATGAGTGGATCTTAGTCTGACCAGTGTTTGCGGGGGGGGGGGTGGGGGGGTGTCTTTCTCTGGTTATTAGCATTAGATAAGGTCAACAGGATGGAGTCTCCGTGGCTGAATATACGTACCTTTTTAAGAAAGGGGAAGGGAAGGGAGATGGCTCAGTGGTAAAGGAGCCCAAGAGAAACTTGCTGACCTGAATTTGAACCCAGCACCCATATAAAGGTGGGCGGAGAAAACTGACTCCACAGCCATCCTGTGACCTCCACACAAGCGCCATGTCATGTACCCACTCACATACATCACACACACACAAAATATTAAATAGAAAACTTAACAGAAAGAAGAGGGGGTATGCACACATGTACACATTTTTGTTTTCGTTTCTCTCTTTCTTTCTGTGATCTCCTGGGCCACCTAAGGATGCAGCCAGCAAGAAGATCACATCCAGATGTGACTCCTCAACCTTAGACGAGATCTGTGAGCCAAATAAACCTCCTTTTTACAATCCGCCCAGTGTCTGGTGTTCTGCTCTTTACAAAAGAAAAGCGACTAACACACTCTAGTTTTAGCCAGTGCTCGACCACCCGGCTCCACCTCTGTGACCAGGATCCCATCTCTTCCCATTTCTTAGTTCTGCTTGGCTCCATGGCTGCTGGAGCCTCAGGGTGTGGGCTCTGCCACCACATCCATCATCTCCATCCTTCCTGGTGTCTTCTAGTCTCTCAAGAGGATGCAGAGCCGGCGGGGAAGAAAGGGTCATGACCTCTCTATGTTTGGGTAGAACCCAAGCCACATGCCAACCCTGAGCCAATCACTGAGTGGGAGGACGGCGGTGGTATGGAGGTTAGATTAATCCACAGCTATATCTGGGTGTTGATGTTAACTTGACATGAATCACACTGCTGGCCGGGAAGGGACGGTTTCTGAGAGGGAATTCTGGTGAAGTGTTTTCCAGAAGAGAGAAAACCAGTGCCATACAGACACAGGTGCCCATCAGGCCCGGCTCCCAAGCCCAGAGCTTCTGTGGAAGAGTTGGGGAATTATGAACCCGAGGCTACCAAGCAGTCTAGGGGCCGGTGGAGCAGAGGAGGCGCTCATGTGAGCAGGGATTGATGGAGTCAGGGAAGCCTTCCTAGAGGAAGTGACATTTATACTGGCACCTGAGCAAGAATGAGCCTTATAGGTGCTGAGAAGGACAGACGGTTTAAGGTAGAGTCACAACGTGAGCTATGTCAGAGCATGACAAGTTCAGGGGCTGAAGGAAAACTCTGAGTGGAAGAAGCAAGGAATGCTGGGAAGCAGGGCCTCCTGGGTGGCGTGCTGCTGCTGCTGCTGCTGCTGCTGCTGCTGCTGCTGCTGCTGCTGTGGTGCAGGAAGAGGGGAGGGCTTAAGAGGTGGGCTCCCCTATGCGTGAGTGTCGCCCATGGCGTCAGGGGCGACTGATAACCTCCGACTGGCGGCAGCCTAGGACTGTGTGGAAGAGAGCATGGTAAGGTGGGTAAGGAGGGCAGAAACCTGGGGCTATCCAAGCCTCAGTGGGTCTCTGGGCACCCCAGGCTGGCTGCCACAGTTTGGGCTAGGCTAAGTTATAGATTTCGATAGTCTCTGGGTTATGATTGTTATAAGCTTTTAGATAAATTCTTCCTCTGCAGCTCAGACAGGCCTCAAATTCACCACCCTCCTGCGTTAGCCTTCCTAGAGCTGGGTGGGATTACAGGCACACATCACTGGCTTCACTAGATCTAAAAGTATAAGGTATCATTTTTAAAGAGAAAAGAGTCTTATCTCAGGCCACATATCAGGGTTTTCTAGGGAGCCTCTTTAGAAATAGTCTTGGAGGGGCCATCATACCATGGTGATGGATCTGCACCCTCCAGGCGACCCCTGGACCAGCACGGTGGTCACTGTCTTGGTTGTTAGTTGCTGAACAGGCATGACTCAGTGGTGAAGAGTGTGGCCTGTACAGCCAGACACCCCGGGTTTCAGCTCTTTCGCGTACTGTGCAGCCTTGCACAGGCATCCTGGCTGGCCAAGCCTCCATTTCCTCTTCTGTAATGAGAGTGAGTGGTAGGGCCTACTCTTGGCCTCTTTGGTGGAGATTAAGGGAGGCCAAGGGCTGGGGGGCTGGTGGTGCAGTGGGTAAAGCGCTTGCTTCAGGCACATGACGACCTGTGTTTGGACCCCCAGAACTCATGTAAAAAAGCCAGGCACAGTGGTGCTCATCTGTAAACCCAGTGCTGGTGGG
Organism: Peromyscus leucopus; assembly: GCF_004664715.2. Taxonomy (NCBI): domain Eukaryota; kingdom Metazoa; phylum Chordata; class Mammalia; order Rodentia; family Cricetidae; genus Peromyscus; species Peromyscus leucopus. The sequence goes on from NC_051068.1 coordinate 77,811,016, forward strand.
GTAGAAAAAGATAGGTCCCTGGAGCTCAGTGGCCACCCAGTCCAGCAGAGTTGGTGAGCTCTAGACTCAGTGAGAGACCCTGCCTCAAAAAATAAGATGGAGAGCCACAGAGGACAGCAATGCTGACCTCTGACTTACATGTGTAGCACGAACACACACACACACACACACACACACACACACACATACACACACACACACTGAACATACACTAAATGGAGGCCATGTGGTGGTTCACCCCTGTAGTGCCAGCATTCAAGAGGCGAGGGAACTGACAGCACAGACCCTGAGCACAACCATTAATAAATGGGACCTCTCAAAACTGAGAAGCTTTTGCAGGGCAAAAGACACAGTCAATAAGACAAAAAGACAGCCAACAGATTGGGAAAAGATCTTCACCAACCCCACATCTGACAGAGGATTGATCTCCACAATATATAAAGAACTCAAGAAACTAGACATCAAAGCACTGAACAGTCCAATTAAAAAATGGGCTAAAGAGCTAAACAGAGAATTCACAAAACAAGAACTACAAATGGCTGAAAGACATTTAAAGAAATGCTCAACATCCTTAATCATCAGAGAAATGCAAATCAAAACGACTCTGAGATACCACCTTACACCTGTTTAGAATGGCTAAGATCAAAAACACCAATGACAACCAATGTTGGAGAGGATGTGGAGCAAAGGGAACACTCCTCCACTGTTGGTGGGAATGTAAACTTGTACAACCACTGTGGAAATCAGTATGGCAGTTTCTCAGAAAATTAGGAATCGAACTACCTCAAGACCCAGCCATCCCACTCTTGGGCATATACCCAAAGAATGCTGATACATACCATAAAGATACATGCTCAGCTATGTTCATAGCAGCACTATTTGTAATAGCCAGAACCTGGAAACAACCTAGATGCCCATCAACGGAAGAATGGATGAAAAAAATGTGGTACATATACACAATGGAGTACTACTCAGCAGAGAAAAACAATGAAAGCATGAAATTTGCAGGCAAATGGATGGAACTAGAAAAAATCATCCTGAGTGAGGTAACCCAAACACAAAAAGACAGTTATGGTATGTACTCACTCATTGGTGGATTCTAGATATAAAATGAACAATCAGACCACAACCCATAGAACCATAAAGGCTATATATATATAGCATGGAGGTCCCTAGGACGACTGTGGCATATAATAAATTTCAGTTTTACTCAATTATTGAAAAAAAAAAATAGCCAAATGAATGGAAACACATGAACTATGAACCAAAGGCTGAGGGGCTCCCAGCTGGATCAGGCCCTCTGAATAGGTGAGACAGTTGATTGGCTTGATCAGTTTGGGAGGCATCTAGGCAGTGGGACCAAGTCCTGTGCTCATTGCATGAATTGGCTGTTTGAAACCAGGAACTTATGCAGGGACACTTGGCTTAGTCTGGGAGGAAGGGACTGGACCTCCCTGGACTGAGTCTAACAAGATGACCACAGTCCTCAGGGGAGGACTTGTCCTGGAGGAGGTGGGAATGGAGGGTGGGCTGGGGGTAAGGGGAGGGCGTGGGAGGGGGGAGAATAGGGGAACCCATGGCTGATATGTAGAACTGAATGGTATTGTAAAATAAAAAAATATATATCAAAAAAAAAAAAAAAAAAGAGGCGAGGGAAGGAAAGTCTCAAGTACTAGGTCAGACTACTACATAAGGTGATTCTATCTAAAAAATAAAATAAAACAGAATAAAATAAAAAGAACTGTGTTTGTAAAGGTCTGGGTCTAGGATATAATAAACTGCCCCGACGGAAATATTATTACTACTCTGTTAGAGATGACTCTACCTTTAAGCACATCCAAATGTCATCCGTTCATTTGCTTTTTTTTTTTTTTGACAATGCTAAGTCCCAGGAATCAGGAATACAACAGTGAACAAGGGAGACAGAAGTGTCTGCTCTCATGGATCCTATCTTACAGTCAGTGAGATGGACAAGAAAGCAAAAAAGGATGCACGTCCAAGAAGCGGTGAGTGGTGGGGGAAACCCGAGAGGAAGGGGGCTTGGGTCTGAAGCTAGGGATCCTCTAAATGGACGTGGTCACAAGAAGTCCCACGAAGGTGATATCTGAGTAAAGACCTAATGAAGGGAGGGAAGAGGAACGTGTAGGAAGAGAGCAAGGGTCAGGGGTAGGATTGGTAGGTCCGAGGAAAAGCAAGGAGACTCCTTGGCTGTGACAGCACAGGGCAATGGATGGTGGGATGAGAAGGAGAGGGAGGCAGAAGCCAGCTCATGAACTGTGGGTGTTGCCGTTCGAGGCGATGTAGGACTTGCAGTGAATAGTGATATTCTCTCCCCCGTATTTATAACGACCTCTCTGGCCACTTGCTAGAAGGAAAACCTGGGAGTGTAGCTCGGGTGCCCACCCAAGGACACACATACCTTTGCTCTGCTCACTGGTCAGCCTGCAGCTTCCAAGACAGCCTCGGGCATCCTTACTTCCTGGATTCCGCCCATCTGCCATCTACTCCCTGCGATTTGCTGGACCTAATTAGCTGCTTCCTTTGACCAAAACACGGTGAGATTCATACCATGTGCTTCTGTAAGGTTAAATTAGGAAAAGATTGGGGCCTCTGTCTTGCTCACTTTGGCTGGCATCTCTGTGTGATCAGTTCTGTGGTGAGTGGCATGGGAGTGTCCTCTCTATCTACTGTCCAGTGAGGACCACAAGCCACCTGAGCTTGGATGTGGATCCTCTTTAACCCGAAACTGATGGTGACGACAGCCCCGGCCAGTACTTTTCTTTCTGTTTTGTGTGGGAGACTCTGAGCTGAAGGGACCCAGCCAAGCCACACTTGGATTTCCTGACTCACAATCACTGTGTGATCATAGAGTTTTGTCATTTTACATCCACTAAATGGTAAGGCGGCTTGATCTGCAGCAACTGATAACTAATACACTTAATATGACTCCGTAAATATTAGCCCAGGATAACCTAATAGATACGTAGTCTACTGTGTGAGTCCTACCGGTCAAACACGGGTCTTCTGGATAGGATGCAGGGGCCTTTACCCCTGAGCTCACATCTTTAATCAGAAGCATTTCCTGCCAGGTTTTCTTGGCAAATCACCCCCACCTCCACCTCTTCCTCCTCCATTTTTTCTCTTCATCCCCTCTCACCCTCCGACATGTTACACATCTTACCCACGTCGCTTACCATCTCTCTAGCACTCACTCCTTACAGAATGTGGTTCCTTGTGAGCAGAGATTTCTGGATTTGCCAGCATGTATGTCTGTGCATCCCATGTGCACCTTCTGGGAGGCCGGAAGAAGGTACTGGATCATTTGGAACTGGATTTACAGATGGCTGTGAGCCTCTGTGGGTGTTGGGAGTTGAACAGGGGTCCCCTGGAAGGGCAGCCAGTGCTCTCCCTGCAGAGCATCTCTCCACCCCTGGGGTTTCCATTTTGATCAGCGCTGTATTCTCAGTGCCTGGAGTCACATCCTATGTATTAATAGTAGATGCTCAAAGACTTCAGTTCCCACATTCCCCGCTGAGCCCGAACAGGAGCGAGTAGAGTTAGCTGAAGACCTTGTTATTGTTCAACACTACTCCACTCACACAAAGAACAGAGAACATCCATCAAAGCAAACCACTGTAACTGCGAGGCACTGAGAATTTCAGAACATAGAACCCCAGCAGAAAGAGCGAATGTGCGCAGAATGAGAGAGGAAGGGAGACTGCAGGAGCCGGCCCTGTGCTATGTGTGGGTCTGACACGATGCCTCTGCCGCCTTCACTGAGACTGCCTGTACTAGGACTGGGTGGCTGGGTGTGTACTTGGGGGAGGAGTCTCAGGTGCCTCTGACTGGCTCAGTGCTCTGCGATGTTTGTTGCATTAGCTAAGCCCTCGCCCTCCACGCTCCGTGTGGAAAAAGCAGCTCTTACATCTTAGAAACCAAGTGACAGGGAAGAAGAGTGAGGTTCAGGAAGTGGAGTATTTCCCCGTGGAGAATCAGCAGGAAACAGAGGCTAAGACACTTTGCTTTTCGGGTGTGTGTGCAGGTGTGTGTGTGATGTCTGGACAGTAGGATGGTGTGTGTGTGCACATGCATATGTGTGTGCATGCATGTGTGTGTGTGTGTGTGTGTGTGAGATGTGTGGTGTGGGAGTGTGTGGGAGAGAGAGAGGGTGGTGTGTGTTTGTGTGTGCATGCATGTATGTGTGTGTGTATGTGTGCAGGTGTGTGTGTGAGCTGTGATGTGTGTGTGTCTGTGAGAGAGAGAGAGAGGGTGGTGCTGTGTGTGTGTGTGTGTGTGTGTGTGTGTGTGTGTGTGTGTTTAGGTCTGCTTGCCTGTGTATGTACATATGGCGACCAGACCTCCTCCCCTCCAGTGCTGAGGTTGAAAACTCGCAGAGCTCCTCCCAGCTTTCCATGTGGGTGTTGGAAATCCAAATTCAATGCGTGGGCAGCAAGCAACTCACCCCCTCAGCCATCTCCCTAGCCCTTCCCTGCTTATTTTTTCAAATTTTGTGTGTGTGCACATGTGTGATATGTGTTAGGGGACAGGTGTGTGTGTGTGTGTGTGTGTGTGTGTGTGTGTGTGTGTGTGTGTGCGCGCGCGCGCGCGCGCGATATGGCATACATGTAGGGGTCAGAGGACAACTTTGTGGAGTCGGTCCTCAACTTTCATCATGTGTCATTCAGGTCAACAGGCTTGGTGTCAAGCATCTTTATCCACGGAGCCACCCGAACGGCCCTTATCACGTTGCCTTTGTTCCTCCATAAATAATCCTGTGAACTTTTCTCTGGGCTCTTTCAAAACCCGGTTTTCCCCGGCCCACAGCATCTGTTTCAGCAATGCGCCTGGCAGCCTGCAGAGTGTGCGAACTTGAAGAAGAGACCCTTTCTGGCCAGCACAGCTTTCCCAGCATGTGGCGTGGTTGTGTTGCCGGTGGGCCATGATGAAGCCTCTAATCCCTGAGACTGGAGCTCAGCCCCACCTGCCTCCTCAGCTGGCACTTCTGAATGGTGTATAAACTCATCCTTTCAGAATGGCACAGTCCAGTCCTCAGGGCCTTCCTTGCCTTCATCCATACACTTGAAGCACCTTGGGAGGAAAGTCCAAAGACTGGCCAAAGCCAGAAGGGGATGCTAAGTTGGACCGCTCAGGAAATGGGCTCCAACCCAAATTTCCTTCCAAAGAAGTTGTTTTTTAGTGTGAAAGCAAATTCTTGCCACAGGAAGGAGCCAGTTTCCACCCCAGCCCACCGAGGAGCTGACCGAGCAGAGGGGAGCAGATCTAAAGATGGAACAGATTTCGTGTTACAAATAGAAAAGGGAGCCGTTTGGGGGGTATAAATAACTGGCGAGAGAAAATTTTCAGAGCACATCGGAGAGGCTGGCCTCTCTAGATAGCAGTTGGTGTGGCCTTTCTTATTTAAAATCTGAACTCTGAGAAATTACAGATGTAGAGACAGAGCATTCCGTGCAATTAATGACAAGAGCCGGGATAAAAGAAGAAATTATCTGAACCCACATCAGGATGAGCAGAGAATTAGGTGGGGGACACAGCTCATCTAGTCACGAGTGAGATACAATCAACACATCCATTGCCTCCTTAGTCTGAAGTGCTCAGAACTCAACCAGAGAATCCAGCTGCAGCTGCCCAGAGCCCTACAATAAATTTCAGGCAGTTCTCATCACATAATGTAAGACCCAGTCATTCTCAATTAACCTTCGTCTTATCTTCTGAAATGTAAATTAAAGAACACTTCCCAGAACTTTCATTTCAGAATCTGAGTGGGGAAGAGCTGTTAACCACTGCGGAAGGATCTCCTCGGAGTGGGCAGGGCCAATGACTCAGGCTGGACCGAAATAGCCTCCCCCACTGCTACAGGGCTAGAGTTCTAGGAGCTCTAGGGATGGCTGGCTGGCCAGGATGGTTTGCGTGTAGCCAGCTGGGTGATGGTTTTCACCAGTGGCCTTGTGTATGGCAGCTGGTGGCATGATCAGCTATGGACACATTCCTGTGTGCCTACTGCAGGTGGCTGGGGCCCGTGCCCAAGAGCTCTGTTCTTGTCCCTGGGCCAGCACGCCCTGCAAACTTGTCTTAGTCCCATGCCACACTATATATGTAGCAAGGCCTCACAAAATTTAAGTAAAGCTATTTCGATTTTGGCCAACAAGAAGCAGAACAGATTTTCAGCTGTTTCTCCTGGTAAGATTTGCCCTGGCTATGTAGATTTTTTTTTCCTTTAAAAAAATATTTATTTGTTTGTTTATTTGGGATATTTTGTTGGAGTTTGGTTTGGTTTATCTAGACAGGGTTCCATGTAGCCAAAGTTGGTCTCAGACTCACTATGTAGTCAAGGATGACCTTGAACCCCTGATCTTCCTGCTTCTACCTCCCAAGCGCTGAGATTCTAGGGGTGTGCCACCATGTCCAGCTACCTCTTGTCTAGGCATCCGTAAGAGCTTTGGCCTGTCTCTCTTCAGAAGAGTTCGAGTCTTAAATTCATTCCTTGTCTCCCTCCCTTTTACATGGACGTGTGGGGAAAGAAAACTGATTAATCTCCCCATCCCTCACCTTGCCATTGCTGAGATGTAGGTTCTACAGAGCACGAACTGGCCCTCCCTTCCAGCCACAGGAAGGGCCTTTGTGCTGACCAAGCCCGTCAGCTATGACGTCACCGAGTTGTTATTTGTGGGCGTTGTTGAAAATTGTGTTTTCAGCTGTAACTGCTGAGTGTTTCTTTTTGTCATGTCTTAATAATAAAAATAAACAAAGCCCATGTAGACTTGTCGTTATTCTTTATTACATCATTCCCTGTCACTTTGGACTCCTAGATGTTCCTAGAATTTGCTTTTGAGACTAGGCACTGCCCTCCCCTCCCACAGGCAATCTGATGGAGGTATTGTCTCAACTGGGGTTCCTCTTCCCAGATGACCCTGGCTTGTGTCAAGTTGACCGCCCCTCCCCCCGAAAAAATCTAATCAGGACAAGTGCAGTATTGTCTTGTGTGGCTGGACTATGTCACTTAGTGCTCCCATGTCAGAACATCTTCTTTTTAAGGTGGATTGATGTTCCGTTATACACAGCGCACACTCAGTCTTAGCAGATAAGCAATGCACGTGTAACAAACACATTGTGGTTGTCTCTCCTCCACCAGTGGACATTTGGGTCTTCTCCCCTCGGCTACTGTGAGTAATGAACTCTGCTCTCGCTTTCTCTTGTACTCGTCTACATTAAACATATCCAGAAGGCAGAGAATGCTGAGAGAATAAAGCTCCACTTCGCCACAATGGAAAAAAAAAATCCAGCTGTCTACATTGTCACTCATTTTGGAAGCAGCTTGCTAGTGTGAAAGTTATTTTGCATACAATTAGCTATTAGCTCGAAGCTCTCGACTCTATTTAAAGCTTCACTTTAAAGTTTGATTTTTTTTTTTTTTTTTAGGTCTTCAGAAGTTTTTATTATCAGAATTCAGAAATGTCCCCATTCATCTGAGCTCTCCAGAATGTTCTATTCTTGAACAAGGGTATCCTAAAAAGTTGCGCTAATATGTGAGTGCCTACTGAATACTCCCTTCAAGTAGCTTCAGTTTTAAGAACAATTGTATCTTCACCTTGTGGAATGAAAATAGATATGTGGATTGTGAAACATCCTTTCTCATCTCCCCGGCTCCATCTCTCTCTTCCTCCCTCTCGAAACCAGCAAGCAAGCACAATGGGTGTTGTTGTTGAGGTAACCTTAGAATTTCTCTGCTTTACTGTTTGAAAAAGAAAACATTTGTGAATATCCATATTTTAGCTATTAATCAAACGAATTACTTGTAGCACAGCTCACGAATGGTGGCCCGCACTCTGGCTGAGAGTGTTGGAGTGGTGAGCCTGGGCCATCCTGCATACTGTGAGCCCCGCCCCGGTGGGGGGTGGGGTAAGGAGTGGTACTCAGGCTCCCCAACGCCTTCCACCCAGGGGAAGAGCTGCAGAGGAAGAGCTGCAGAGCTGAGCAGCAAGCCCCTTGGGGGCCAGAGGTCTCCAGTGGATTGTTAAGCTCCCCGCAACTCCAGGTACTTTGTAAACCCTGGATGACAAGCTCCCCTGACCTCAATTCAGAGGCAGAATAAAAAGGCCCCTGGGGATGCTGGGACAGTGTGGCTAGTAGGGTGTAGTGGTTAAAATGTGCTTTTAAGGCATAGTTCAGGCTAGTCTCCAACTCCTGACCCTCCTGCCCCCACTTCTTCAGTATAACCCACCCATCTGCACCACTACAACCAGCTGAAATGTACATTTTAGGGACAGATGAATGTGACATCAAGTCCAGGCTCCATGGCTTCCTAGTCTCTGGAACTTCAGGGAGTAGCTTACACAATCTCTCTCAGTTTCTCACCTGTACCGTGGTGGTGCAAGCCATTCTGTTTGAGGGATCTGCCTCATCTGTCTAGAATCCTTTCTCTACCTTTTTCATTTCTGCAGGTCAGCCATCCCGTGGAATAACCCTCCACTTCCTTCTGAGTGACAGACGGTGACAGAGGACCCAGGTGTCAGACCAGCAGGTTGCATCCCCTGTCCACTGAGTTTGATCCAGGAAGGAGTGTGGGACCAGTCTAGACCATCAGATCTGTTAGTGAGGCTGTGGAGCGTGACACCCTATCTGGAGCTTCTGAAGGAGGCAGATAGGAGGCTAGGGACACAATCATCCATCCATCTATCCTACCACATGGGAAATGGCTGCATGAGAGAACAGAGCCATGGGCTGGGGGCATGGTTCAGTGGGTCATGCACATACTACGTAAGTATGAGAAGTGAAGTTCGGCTCCCCAGAACCCATGTACAGCCAGATGCAGCAGTACTTGTCTTTAACCCAGCATTCCTACAATGATATGGGAGGAGAGACAGGAAAACCCCTGCAAGCCCACAGGCCAGTTAGCCTGGATGCTCATCAGCAAACAGCAAAGAAAGCCTATTCCAAAATAAGGTGGCAAGTGAGCACCACACCCAGGCCTGTCCTCTAACCTCCATGGCACACACATCCCTGTGCACACACACACACACACACACACACACACACACACACACACACACACACACACACACACACACAACACACACACAAAAAAAAAAAAAAAAAAAAAAAAAAAAAAACAACACACACACAACACACACACACACACACATACACAACACACACACCACATACACACACCACATACACACACACAAAAAAAAAAACAAAACACACACACAAATAAGTGAAAATGATCATAAAAGTAATGGAGCTACATAGAAGTAACAAAGGACTGAAAAATGGTAGAGTGGAGAGGGAGAGAGAGAGGGAGAGAGGGAGGGAGAGAGGGAGAGAGGGAGGGAGGGAGGGAGGGAGGGAGGACCCTGAGTACCTGGTTTTCCCAGCTTTGAAAGCAAGGTGCCCGTGTATTTCCTGCTTCTAGCTTTAAGTGACATTTGTCACTGGAAGCCCTGGCTCCATGCTCCTTCTCAGTTGTGGAAAGAATCGCTGTTAAGGAGGTCAAGTGAACTGGGGTTAGCGTCTTCCAAAAGGGGTGTTTTTTGAAAGGATCAGCTGAGGGGGAAGACCCTTTCCTGTAGTGAGCAGCCCCTTCCCATGGTGGTCCAGCTTCAGAGAAGTCTGGGGCGGTGTGTGTGTGTGTGTGTGTGTGTGTGTGTGTGTGTGTGTGCGTGTTACCTTCGCCTGCACATTGTCTTTGCTCCTTGATGGCAAGTTCATCTGCTGCAGAAGCCAGCATCTCCAGCCTCCCAGCAGGAGCCAAAGATATCCTGGTTGGTTTTTCAGCCTCACACAAGCTAGAGTTATCTGGGAAGAGAAACGTCAGTTGAGAAAACGCCTCCGTCAGATTACCTGTGGGCAAATCTGTGGAACATTTTCCTGATTAATGATTGATGTGGGTGGGCTCAGCACACTGTGGGTGGTGCTAGACCCTGGGCAGGTGGTCCTGGGGTGTATAAGAAAGCAAAATGAGGGAGCCATGAGGAGTAAGTCAGTAAGCAGCATCCTCCATGGCCTCTGCTTCAGCTCCTGCCTCTAGGTTCCTGCCTTGAGTTCCTGCCCTGACTTCCATCAGTGATGGACTATGATGTGGGAGTTGTCAGGCAATAAATAAATAAATAAAATAAATAAATAAATAAATAAATAAATAAACCTTTTCATCCCCAAGTTGCATTTGGTCAATGTTTTATCACAGCAATAGAAACCCTAACTAAGACTGAAGACAAATGGATCTCCAGGACTCCTCCAGGCCTTCAGTATCTCAGTACAGTTGGGACTGTTGAGGTATCTAACCTCATGAACTGAGCAGCTACTGGCTTTTCAGCCTCTGCAGGGTCCTGATAGCCATTGTTGGCCTACACAACCCATATCACATAAGCCAATCTAATAAAATCCCTTTTTGATATATGTTCGTTCAATCTGTTCTGTTCCAATGGAGAATGCTGACTGATACAGTAGAACTGAGAGGAACCATCTAGATTGAATCCTTCAGCGTCACCTCCTCACGGAGAGGGGCATGGGATTCATGACCTGTCCCAGGTGCCGCAGCCAACTGGCCCAAGCAGGTCTGTAGTGAGTTTCCTAATGCTCAGCTTCCTGGGCCTCTCAGCTCCTCAGTCAGTACTCACATTTTAACCTTAGTCATTAATTTCATTCTCAGAAAATACCTGAGAGATTTTGGACAAAAGACTTAATCCCTTTCTTCCTAAACTATTTACCTAGACATTAAGAGTTCCACAATCAGAGTCTTCCTTTCTCGTTCTTCTGGAAAGCTAACAAATCAGGTCACTGGAGAGAATGGGCTTATTAGGCACATTGTCTGAAGGCCCCAAAAGGGAAGGGGAGGAGCTTCTGAAGAAGGACCAGGAGGGACGGGGTGCCAGGAGGCTTCCCATCAGCTCATCCTTTGCACAAACAGAGAGGAGGCAGAAGGATGTGGGCCCTGCCTGTCCCGAGCAGTGTGGAGTCCCCCCACCTGTTCCCACAGTGGACGCTCACTCTTCCCACCTTCTGAACTGGTATGTTTGGTTGCATCCTTCTTAGAAGGTTGAGTCATATTCTAAAGTCAGAACTGTCCAAACTGCGACCTAAGGTCAGCAGTCCCAACATAACTTTGAGGCGTTAGGACAGAGTTCTGTGGACAGACCATCGTTTATCAAGCTCCACAGACTTCAGAACTCGAAGCTGGACATGCAACAGCTGTCACATCACCGTCCTGTCCTAAGGTCCTATTGGCTCTGAACTTGAGCTCCTACTCCACTCGGCCAATGGGAAGTCCCTCCTTCAGCCTTCCTCCTGACCCTGCCCTCACCTCTCCTTGCCTCTCTAGCTGTTGGCAGTATTCTGAGGTATGGCACAGAGTGGGACACTCAGGACCCAGGATGGAGTGGTTTCTGCCATGAACCCTTGTCCCAGACCTGCCTGGCCGTGGGAAGGTGAATGGTTCTGCCTCTTTGTCACACTCGGCCATAGGGAGCTTGGCTGGCCTTCGAACCTGAATTCTGAGAGACCTGCTTCGTCATTTGCCTTGTTGAATCCTGATGGTCCCCCAGGGGCCCTGTCTGGTGCCAGATGCTCCTGGCCTCTGTCCCTTTTCGTCTTGGAGGATTTTTACCTCCTCTCTGCTTCTGTCCCCAGCCCATTCTGCCAGGCAAAAGCACTTAACTTCTTCCTTCCTGATGTTAGGATTTGACAAAACTTCTCCTAGCCAAAGGCAAAGTGATAATTTGATCTTACAAAATAAATTTCCTCTCTATCAAGAGGTCACTGAGGGCTAAGTACTTTCTCCAGAAAAAGGGGAGCGGGGACCTATGGTGAGAATAAATCAGAAAATAATGCTCAATAAAGTGCAGCGTCACTCAAAGAGAAACTAGACACCTCTTAGAGAATCTCCTGCACTGTAGACTCCCAGTAGACAGAAAATAGAACGTCTGAATGCTTCTGATAGGACCCTTCCCCACCCAGCATCCACAGGACCCATTAGAGTATGGCTGTTAATGGTCCCAGCTGTGGTCTTTGCCCCTGTGCATGGACCAGTCTGTGAAACTACCTAGTTGGTGTATGAAAGGACAGAGAGACCTGTAAATGTGACGGCAAGGACACAGGCTGACACGGGACATGGACACTTAGCACACAACCCAGGCCATTGTCCCCACCACTCTCCAAGCTGGCTAAGGAGCCTGGAAAGTGTCGAGGGCATGGAAGTCTCTGGACCCTTGGTTTCTTTGAGGCTTAGATGAACAGCAGCAGGCAGAGGATCATTTCCAACACAAAAGCCTTTTCCAGAGCACAGCTGGTGCTGTGCCCTGCCCCCCACGCTGCTTGAGGAGCAGAGTGATTTGGGCTGCAGTATGTCAAATAGTAAGCAGGCTGTCAAATAGTAAGGACACATTGACTTTAAGCATGTGCAGGGGTACAAGTGGCAGTCTGGAGCTGAGACACTCAGTACAGACTCCAGGCTACAATGGCTTCCCCACCTTGGTCTTCGTTGACTTTTGCTGGGTAGCACCATGTGAGGCTGCTTTCAACAGCCTGGTGACAGAGACAGGCTCTAGCGGACATATGGTACCTCAGGACAAGAGTGAGGCCTCAGCCTCATCAAATCATACCGCCGGGGGTCTAAGCCCAGCGCCTGTTTAAGGAATGGCCCTGCAACCCAAAGTGGGAGAGGACTATTAGCATTGCAGCCTGGAGGGCCCAGGCAGCAGACTCCCACCCAAGGCCTTTCCCTGTACCAGACTCTCAGCACCAGTGGGGTCCTAGTCCGCACCTCTGCAGTCAGACTTTCCTTGGGCTGCCAGCTCACAAATAATGACACAGAGACTTATTAATAATTATGAAAGCTTGGCCTTAACTTAGGCTTTTTTCCAACTAGCTCTTATAACTTAAATTAACCTGTTTCTATTAATCTACATTCTGCCATGTGGCTTGGTTACCTCTCCTCTATACTGTATGTCCAACTTCTTTAGTGTCTTGCTGGTATCTTTCATGCACCTAGATTCATCCCAAATTCCTCTCTCTTCCCAGAAGTCCCACCTAGTCTCTTCTACCTAGCTATTGGCCATTCAGCTCTTTATTAAACCAATCACAGTGGCACATTTTCACACAGTGTAAACAAATATTTCTAACATTTCTCCTTTTTGTCTAAATAAAAAGGAAAGGTTTAACTCTATCACAGTAAAACTATATGCAATAAGAACAATTATCAGGTAAGAATTATATTCACAGTGTCCAGTCCATTTGTATTTCAGAGAAAATGCCCTATTATCTATTCTATCTTGGTGAGTCCAAAGTTTCATACCTAAACCATTTCTATCATAAATTGTATTATCATGCTAAAAATATCTTTTTCAACCTTAAAACATTTCATAGGTAAATAATTTAATCTTTATGTCTCTCAATCTTATAAACTTTGTCTCTTTTCTAAGTTTCTTTTCTGAATTTAGTAACAAAGAAAATGGTGTAACTATCTAGTCTACAACCCCATCAGAGACCCAAGAAGGACAAAATATTACCTAAGTAAACAGGAAGTGCAGACAAACAACTTTTGAAACTATAGAAATGACAGAGACATCTGACTGCCTGGACAGTCACCCAAGGTTCCTCTGCAACATTGGGGCATCCATCTTCGGCCTATAGGCCTAGAGTATCTGACAGACTTTTCTGTGAAGCAGGAATTTTGAAGGACTGTCCTATCTTGTCTTGGCAAAGTTTGGCAGTTGCCTTCTTTTGTGTCCTGCTTGTCTTATTAGGGCAGGATACAGTCAGCAGTTGAGGCAAAGACAGTTTCTTGCCCAGTGGCTAGCCTTGCCACATTGAAAACAAACTCCATATAGGGGTTCTTGAACACCCATCATCCTTTTTTTTTTTTTTTTTTTTTTAAGTAGATTGGTGCTGTCAGGAACATACCTATTTCACTGTTATAAAAAGCCTCATGTTACTAAAACTTAATGTCAAATTCTGTAGGGTCTTGGAAGCATTTGAAGATCACCTATCTATCTAAAATATATCTTGAAAACATACCTGACTACAAGTTTGATTGTTACAGATGACTAACTACTAATCTGAATTTCTTAATTATCCTAAACAGTTTGTAATAATAGCTTTCAAGGACTAGAACTTTACATTACCTATTTAAATGAGCTGCATATGTACAATACCCTAAACAGGAGTAGAAAGATATATACAGTATGTTATGACAAAAATAACCTTAATTTTGCATCAATATCTTAAACAAGAATAGGAAAATATGTACAGTTATAACAAAAATAACCTTAAATTTGTATCAATATACAAAAATCCATAACAATGTAAGATATTTGAGACTAGTAGTTGCTCTTAGTCTAAAAGTAGATTCAATAATCTGCCCTTTTATCCTATTATTCCCAAATCCTCCTATTTTCTTTCCAAAAAGAGATTCTTGAATTTAACCTTCTTTAATTAATTTCCTCCCTTACCATGACCAATAACAACTTGCAATTAACCCGCCTAAACATCCATAACCCACCAAACAACCAAAAAAGACCCACCCTACCTCTTGAGAATGTGGGCATCATGTTCTTAAATTACTTTGTGTTGTCTGAAAGTGACACCATCTTTAGGGGACCCTGAGAAAATTGGGATAATGATCAAATACTGGGAGAGCTAGCTGTATCATTTGTTGTCCAGTGTCTGTGTAACAGAAAGTGCATGCTTATCTGAAGCCCTGGCTGGCGTAGTACTTGAGGCTGGACCCTCTCAGCTAGCAGATTTAAAGTTGTACTGGATGTAGATTTTTGAGGAACTGAGGCAGAGGCATTCTGAGAGGTTGGATCACCTGGACTACTCGTTTTCATTAGTGTCTGGTTCTTTTTTTTTTTTTCCTGAAAACATGCAACTCTTAAAGGTAGCATACATATCTGCATTAACACACTATGAAATGTGCGGTGCACAAATTAGCTAAAGATGATGTTCTGGTCTATGTTTGAGCAGGTGAAAGGCATTTGTCAACTTTATAAGTCTGTTTGGAATGCAAAATCCTTCACACAGCGTAAACAAATAGTCTGCACCTGAAATCTGTGCAGAAGATGTTGCTAGAACCCTGGGCACTTTTCCTGCTTTGGGCTACATTGAGTCTATAAGAATCTAGGTTGGAGACAAGGAGGGGTCACAGTGAAGCACCTTGCTACGTTCACAGGGCAATGGATCTGCACAGGCCCATTGTTTTAGCTTGCCTTTTATTTAAACTTCGTTACCAAGACTTGAGGAGGAATGGGTTTTTTTGGGAGGGGGAGCGCTTAACATTCTGATCATGGTCCATCATGAAGGGAAGTCAGAACAGGAACTAAAGGCAGGAACCTAGAGGCAGGAACTGAAGCAGAAGCCATGGAGGAACTCTGCTTACTGGCTTGCTCCCCATGGCTTCCTCAGTTTCTTTTCTTATACACCTCAGGACCACCTGCCCAGGGCTAGCATGCTGTACAGTGCACTGGATCCTCTCATATCAGTCACCCATCAAGAAGATACTGACGTATTTGCCCACAGGCCAATCTAATGGAGGCAATTTCTCAACTGTGGTTCCCTCTTCTCTGACAATTCTAGCTTGTCTCATGTTGACAAAAAAAAACCAACCAAACAAACAAAAAAACACCTAACCAGTGTACCTGTGGGGCTTCCTCCCTCTTCAGCTACTCTGCCAGCCCCCCCCCTCTCTATGCCTTTCAGAGAAACCCTGCCTCCAGCCATTCATCTTAGAGGTGGAGGGTGTACCAGTGATCATTTAATCCAGGGTCCTAGGGGAACTGAAGCCCAGAGAGACCAGCCTAAAGCCACATAGCTGAGGAGCTGCTGGCCTGCGATTGGAACCCAGGACCCTTCCCCTTGCCACCCTAGCTCACTATCTGATGAAGGGTCAGCATAGCCTATGCAGAGTGTGCCTCCTAGAGCCGTGATTCTCCACCTTCCCAGTGCTGCGGCGACCCTTTAATACAGTTCCTCATGTTGTGGGGCCCCCAACCATACAATTATTTCCGTTGCCACTTCATAACTGTAATTTTGCGACTGTTACGAGTCAATGTAAATATCGGATACTCAGGATATCTGATATTCGACCCCTGTGAAAGGGTCATTTGACACCAAGGGGGTCATGACCCATAGGTTGAGAACCACTGTCCTAGAGGGGACCTGTGAACTTCAGCACCGGCCCCCCCCCCCAGAAGACAATTAGAATTCAGGTGTGGAGTCCCAGATGATCTGTGTCAGAATGGGTGGGGCGGGCACTCGTCAAACCACTTCTTACACATCACACTGCCTTTGGTGACCTCTGGGGCCCATGTCACCATCAATTGTATGTGAGTGGTGCATATAATTTGTTACTAATAATACAGTGCCCAGTTGAAAGAATTATTTACTTCTTGAATAGAGCAGCTACAATAGCCTGGCTCACACATTTGCATAACAATCATCTCCCTTGATCAGCCCAGAGAACTTCCCACTAGCCCTTGGAAACAGCCTGAGTGAGAGAGCTTGCATTTTGCGCTTTTAGTTCTGTATAGCTTTAGCTGGTGTAGCTAAGGTAGCCTCAAACTCTCTTGCTGTTGCTTCCTAAAATCCAGGGCTTGTTTACTTTTACAGCTTTGTTTACTATTATCTATGTATGTATGTTTGCCACTGTATGTGTATGCCACATGTGTGTGGGTGCCTGTGGAGGCCAGAAGAGGGCGCCAGATCTCACTGGAGCTAGACTTACTTGTGGCTGTCCGCAGCTTGATGTGGGTGTTGGGAACCAAACTCAGGTGCTCTGGAAGAGCAGCAAACACTAACTGGTGAGCCGCCTCCCCCGCCTCCCGACATGTTTGTTATGCTTTGTCTTTTACGCATTCACAAAGTGCTTTGACAGTGGCCTGGCCCTTGTGTGTAGGGCTCCCTTCAGTGGGTACCTGGGAAGAGCCTTTAAGCAGGCCAGCTTGGGAGACAGGCAAAGCTGGTTTGGGTCCGTGGCTGTACACAACGTTACTCAGAGCCCCTCGTTCCTCTCCGTTTTATTTTCCTCATGTGTGAATTGGGAATGCGAAGTTCTACCCCTTGGGGTTGCTGTAGAGGCTAAATCACTCTAAAGTGTGTATAGGAGCATTGTTGGGGATGGGCAGGGCTCCCCACAGACTGATACGGGGGGCCGGGTGCTTGGGTCTTGCAGCCTGACTTACTCTTGCACCGGGCAAGGAAGGACTACCTACCAGTGGGTAAGGCTCAGAAAGGGGAGCGACATTATTCCCAGCCACAGCGGCCCTTTGCTACCTTTGGCTTCCCTCACTGGGGACTTACGGCTGGGGCTAGGCTCATATTTTCCTTGTCCCCTTTCCATTACCGAAGTTTCTACCTAACTGAGTTGACTTCAGGGAGAACCCTGGCAGAGCAGGGCCTGGGATGGACGGACAGAAGCCACAGCCGTAGCCCGTGAGCCCCTTCTGCGGTGAGAGGAGGAGGAGGCTGAGCTCAATCATTCGGGAGTCTCTCCTTCACCACAGTCCTACCTCCCCTCTCTACCGCATCGATTTCCTTTCTGGGATAGAGAGCAAGAAGCTAGCAACTCGAGCGGCATGGTGGGAGCCCAGTGGGCTGGCAAATTTGATTCTCACACAAACCTTCCCCATCTCCCTGTCCTTCCATCCTCCTCGGCCTGCCCATCTAAGCTGCTCAGTGGGCCATCCTGCCTTTTCAGTGTACTGATGTTCACACGCGCAAGAAACCAATTTTCCTATTCACTGCACACTGGCCTCACTCATTAAGTCCTGCAGTACATGTGACATCTCAGGAGGGCACACGCCCCAGGCTCAGGGTCTTTCCCAGTGTGTGTCAACTCCTCATACATAATGATAGCGGCCCAGTAGGAGCCACTGTTCTTGGTAATTGACCCCCTCACACCACTGGACAATAAAGAACTGGATTCCAAATGAGCCAAGAGACAGAAATAATGAGAGTTCTCAATATCAGATCGATATTCCTCAGGCCATCAGGGCAAAGAGCTGACAATGGCCCTGTGGTGGCCCAAGAGGCCAAAGAATGGCCTGGTCTGTGTGAGTCCCCAGCTCTGGTTCCTGGTTGTGAATTACAGAGAGAAGTCTTTCCAATAGAGTGTGTTCCCGGGCTCCCTCTCTCTCGTGACGTGATATCGGGCTCTTGCCCATCAGCGAAGGTGCTCATTAGCACTTTGGAGGCTCACATCAAGGGCAGCTCTTTGTCATCCATAGGAATCAGGTTATCTTTTAATGGTCCATTCCTCATGGGGGTGAAGTCCTTTGGACACAGACAGTTTTTAAAGTGGCAATTTATCTGGAGATGAGTGGCTGACTGTGGGAAGCCTGTGGGATGATTAAAACTATCTTGGTAGTAGGAGTAGCATGGGTAGATTTATAGAGTGTTGGGCTGTTTATCAGTCTTAGCAAACTATCGTTTAATCTCTTGCATATTCACAGACACATAAGGAGGGGCAACTCAGATACACTTGGTAATGGACTCCAGCCCGGGGCCAAGACGCAGAGACCAACCTTCCTTTAGTAAAAAGGTTCCGGCTGAGGGCTGGCAATGATGTGCTGTCTTCCTGTCCTCCCTCCCGCTCTCTCCATTCCTTCCTTCTTTCCCATTCATATGAGTGTGTGTGTGTGTGTGTGTGTGTGTGTGTGTGTGTGTGTGTGTGTGTAGCAGGCCGGAGGATAGCCTAGGGTTCTGCATTAGGTGTCAGTCATTTAACTCTTTCTTGGAAAAGGGTCTCTCATTGACCTTGAACTCACCAAGTAGACTAGGTTGTCTGGCCAGGGGACCCCAGGCATCTGCCTATCTCTGCCTCCCCAGTAATGGACTTGCAAGCATGTGCCACTATACATGGCTTTAAAAAAATAAACATATATTTACATATATTATATATATATTTCTATTAATTGAGGATGTCATACAATGTATATAATCACGTACCCCCCCCAACTCATTCCTTAATTCCTCCCCGATCCATTCCCTACTCCTCACTTCCAAATGTACTGGCCCTGTGTTTGAACCCAGGGCGATCCGATGCAGAGGCTGGTGTTCTATAGGACAGACAGCCTGTCATCTTGGGAGACTCTGGTGCCTGGGACAGAGACTATAAATAGCCCAAAAGCAGCACCAGATGATGGGGTCATCTTGGGAGTCCCTGTGCTCCCTCTGGTCAGGACCGGGTAGAGTGGAGCCTACAGATGGGGCCCGAGATGAGGCGGGGCTTGCGATCTGTGCACACATGGGGCTAGTTCTCCAACCAGACTGTCTATTTCTGAGTTGAAAGGCTGACATAATGGTCTATCCACATGGTGATTTCCTTTTGGGGAAATTGCTTCCCTACTCCTAGATACAGTTTTGATAAGACTGTACATGCAGGTAGCCTGTTCCCCAGGGCATGGACCCCACGTCAGGCCAAGCAGACTCTATTTGGACTTGGAATCTGAAGTTCAGTGACATATGGATAGAAGGCTGTAGCTAGAGTTTTCCTGCCTGGCCCACAGTCAGGACAAATCTCTGTCACCCGCCAGTCCCACAGCCGCTCAGACCCAACCAAGTAAACACAGAGACTTATATTGCTTACAAACTGTATGGCCTTGGCAGGCTTCTTGCTAACTGTTCTTATAGCTTAAATTAATCTATTTCTATAAATCTATACCTTGCCACATGGCTCGTGGCTTACAGGCAACTTCACATGTTGCTTGTCATGGTGGCAGCTGGCAGTGTCTCCCTCCACCTTCCTGTTCTCTCAGTTCTCTCTTTTAGTCCCGCCTATACTTCCTGCCTGGCCACGGGCCAACCAGTGTTTTATTTTTTGACCAATCAGAGCAATTTGACATACAGACCATCCCCCAGCAGAAGGCATGCAGGGGAGCCTGCTTCCTTTCACCTTGTCTAAGCTCCATCTGGATGCATAGACTCTGGATCTGCTTCCGACAGCTGCCCACTTGCCCAGTCTGGCCCTTGACCTCAGCTTGTTTGCCGAGGTCTGATCAGCTTGACACCCTGGACCCCAGCACATTTTCAACCTTTCTGGTCTGTACAGCCACCCACAGGGAGCAACCGTTCTGTAGTATGCCACCGCCCACCTGTTCATGCTCACGAACTTCCTGCATCCTGCTTCCTAGGTACTTCCCATCCTTTTCTCTGCAACGTGTTTGCTGCATGTTCTCTGAGTTTGGAGATACCATCCATGGGCTGGGGAACTACAAAAAAAAAATGGGGAGGTGGTTGGGACTTCTCTTAACTGTCTTATATATTCAAATAAAATATGGGCCTTTCGGAAGCCATCCATTTATTCTTGCATCTCTCAGCACCCAGCTTTCCAGGGGGCGAAGGGAGCGGCCATTCATTCCCTTCATATTTGTAGCACTCACTCTGTGCCAGGTGCTGCTGGTGCTAGGGTACCAGATGAGGAAACCCAACTCTGCCCTCTGGATGTTTAGGAACGCTAAACTCTAGTAGAGCACTCCTTGAGCTTAGCACCTCTCCAAACCACCCAGGGATCTTGGTAGAATTCAGAGTTTGACTATGTCGATGGGGCTAGTGCCTAAACTCTACATCTCTAAAAAAGAACTGCATGGCTCTGTAGAGTTAGTTCTCAAATTGAATCGGGGCCCTCTGATCATGCTTTTTAAAATCCCAGAGTTGGCCTTCCAGATGCCTCAGTGGGTAAAGGCGCTTGCCACCAAGCCAGGGATCTGATTCTATTCCCAGGACCCACATAGTGGAAGGAGAAAAGTGATTATCACAAGTTGTTCTTTGGCCTCCACACATGTGCTATGGAATGTGTATCCCCCCATAAATAAATAAGTGTGGAGTGTGCAGCCCCCATAAGTAAATAAATGTAATAAAATATACATTTCAAAAGTTTTAAAGTAAATAAAACCTCTATGCCAAGGTCATGATGAAATCTCTCCTTCAGGGACCTTGGCATCTGTAACTTGTATCTATTAAGGATTCTAGTGCGAGGCCAAGATTAAGCATTACTGATCTGCCAAAATAAGTTATGCCTGCTTTCTAGGGACGAAGTAACAAATGATCACTTAGTTACTAAACACCTTAGATTGATTCTGTTAAAGTTCCGGGGGTCAGAAGTTCAAAGCCGCCTCCCTAATTCAATTTCACTAGCATCAAGGTGTGAGCAGGGTGGCAGCTTCTGTTCTTTTTCTGCTTCTCTGGCCGCACTGGTTATTGATTCCCGGGCCTCCATCCACCTTGATGGAGTCTTTCTCGCTCTGCATCCCTGGAACAGTCCTGTCTTTCTTTCTGATTTGCCAGGATTCTGGCAATCACAACTCACTCTCTCAGATAATCCCAGATAATCTTTCCAGCTGAAGATCAGCTGATGGGCAATCGTGTCCAGCCTTTGCAGGCATTTCAGGATTAGGCCTGGGAGGGTTTGGGGCAGGGTCGTCATTTTGGCTCCCATGCAGACACTGAATCAGGCAAAGTAGTATAATTTGGTTCTGCTGTGCTGGAGAACTGCCCAGGTGAGGTGCTTAGGAATTCTAGGCCAACTAAGGCTACAGAGTGAGACACTGTCAAAATAGCAAAACCAAAACCAAAAAAGACTTGCCTTTGAAAAGACACGGGGAGCATCAGAAGGAAAGGTGTCCTGAGTAACCGGGCACTGTGCTGGAAGGGACTCTTCATTGGCTCTGGAACGTTTTCTGGCAAATTCCCAGGAATGCTCCCCAGGACAGCATTGGGGAATTTAAATCAGCCACTGGAGGAATGTGTGTGTGTGTGTGTGTGTGTGTTGTGTGTGTGTGTGTGTGTAACATATTATGTATATATAATGCATAATGGAAAAATGTGCTAAATCAGCATGGTGGCTTTTGCTGCTTTGCTCTAGCTTTTTCAGAGAGTCAAAGTTATCCGCTTCCTCAGCAAACCACTGCCAAGATGCCCATGGAGCTGAGTCTTGAAGACTGCAGGTACCAGTGAGGTGGTGCATGTCACCTCTGAAGGCTCTCTGTTCTCAGTGTAAGCTCCCTCTGGTCAAGTCTGGAATTCCAATGCCTGGAGAGCAGGCTTCTCAAGTACTCTCTAGGGGGTAGTTCACATAGTATGTGTTTTTTTTTTTGTGTTATTTTTGTTAGATGTAATACTATTGCTCTATGTAATTGGAGTGTGTGCCCCACTATAGATATTCTGTCAGTAGGGGGTGGTTTCATTAACTGATTACAGGAGGTGGCTGAGTCTTGATGGTCAATGTGAGGAGAAGCAAGTGTTAAAAAAAAAAAAAAAAAAGGAGCAGTTAGTAGGCTATGTTTTTTTTTTTTTTTTTTTTTTTTTTTTTTCGACTAGGTGTCTTTTTCAGACTTTTTTT
This sequence comes from Peromyscus leucopus, assembly GCF_004664715.2. Taxonomy (NCBI): domain Eukaryota; kingdom Metazoa; phylum Chordata; class Mammalia; order Rodentia; family Cricetidae; genus Peromyscus; species Peromyscus leucopus. The sequence continues at coordinate 77,833,364 of NC_051068.1, forward strand.
TTTTTTTTTTTTTTTTTTTTTTTTTTTTTTTACTTTTTTTTTATATGGATGACAAGCTCGGCTTACTGGTGTGTGTGAAAGAAAATGACCCCCAAAGGGAGTGGCACTATTAGGAGGTGTGCTTGTGGAGAAAGTGTATCATTGCGGGGGCGGGCTGTGAGGTCTCATATCCGCTCAAGCCATGCCCAGTGAGAGAACCACTTCCTGCTCTCTGCATACCAAGATGTAGGACTCTCAGCTCCAGCACCATGTCTGCCCGCACACCACCATGTTGCACCAAGATGATATTGGACGAAATCTCTGAAAATGTAAGCCACCCCAGTTATATGTTTTTCCTTTAGAAGAGTTGCCATGGTCATGGTGTCTCTTCACAGCAATGAAAACCCTAACTAAGACACTTGGTCACTTATTGGCTGGTTCTGAGGCCTGCATGACCCAGAGAGATGTAACAGGAAGAGTCCACACATACAAGGGTTGGTTTGCTAACCTTTCTTATCAGTGGACTATAATTTTTACATTTTATTGCTAGAGATTAGGTAATCTAGCTCTAATCAATGTACTCCTCATAAAATAGAGAAAAGGCTTAAAGGGATTGTTGTCATTTGAAGTTAATACTAGTACTCACAAGCCCAAATGAGCAGTCATAAAGAAAGGGAACTGCTATTCCTACTTCTACTCTAAGTACCGCATCTGCCGGGCTAGACAATAGCACACTGATATTCTAATCAGAGCTGACAAAACACTCTGGCAAAAAGAAAAAAAAAAAGATCAGAAACACTTCTTGAAATGTGAGTTTATATTTACTTTTATTAGGAATAAATGTTACCTTAAAGACCTTGTGGTATACGAATTAAGTATGTAGTACATATTTGCAATAAATACATGTCCATACCTTGGAAGAAGTAGGTCTGCCCATCACAGTCACCCAGGGGTCCATGTTGGTGGAACTACAACTGCAATTATAAGGACAAGAGTTCAGACCTCAGCACCCATGTAATAAGTGGGTGTCCAGCACAAACCTGTAAGCCCAGCTTCAAGGGGTGGGGGAGTCTCGGAGACAAGAGAATCAATGGGTCTTGCTGATGCCCAAGCTAGCCAAGAGAAGTAAAAATATCCCCAGGTTTAGGGAGACTCTGTCTCAAAGAAATAGGTGGAGAATAGTAGAGGAGGATACCCAGGGCTTTCTTTTGACTTCCAAGAACAGCTGCGGGTGCATGCTCCCCCACTCCAACACACACACACACACACACACACACACACACACACACACACACACACACAAGCACACATACAACCACACACATAAATAAATCAATCTTGAAAAAAAATTCCAGAGATCATTAGCCTGAAGGGAATCCAGAGCTACAGAGAATATTTTCCATTTAAGTTTTATTAAAAAAAGATTTATTTTATTTTTAGTTATGTGTGGGTATGTACACATGAGTACAGGTGCCCACAGTGGCCAGAATGGTAGCTACAGGTAGCTGGAACTGAACTCTGGTCCTCAGGAAGAGCAACAAGTGCTCTTAACTGCTGAGCCATCTCTCTAGGCCTAGGTATTCTCAGTTTTTAAAAAGAACGTCAGTGCTATAATAAGCACTGTGGGAGAAATGCCTTCCTGGTGACTCCATAGGAATGTGTCTGAGCTGAGTCTTGCAAGAAGCCAACTTCCTTCACATTTAATAGTGAATACATAAGTGCAAAACAAAAGGCAGTGTTTAATTAGGATGTAATTATTCACCCATGGTGGGCTCCCAGCACCGTGTCCTATTTCCATTAGAGGAACATCATCTCCTCATTAGCGACCCAAGTAGTGTCCCAATTTCGCCTGCCTGGGGGCTGGTGATTTTTGTAAGGAGCAGCAGCTGCAAGAAACCACTGCCATGTGCCCAGGGAAGAGAGGCTGGTGGGTGTAGAGAAGAGGGTTCTGGAGTGTTTGCTGGGAGGTTATGGGGTGGTAGCCCAGAGCAGAGAAAACGAGGGATCTGAAGTATTACATTGCACTGGGAATGTGGCCAGTTTGCCTATTAAATTAGTGTCAAAGCTGGGATTAAAAAACAACTTTTTTTTCCTTTTCTAATCTAATATAAAACTTTCCCACTACTCAGCAGCTTCCTCGGAAGAGTCTTGTCAGAAGCCTCAAGGCTGAGTGAGTTCCTTGGCCCTGTGCATGCGGGGTCCTTGTTCCTGCTGTTGTGCTGTGATCCGACCGCGTAATTGTGTGAGTGTAATTGCTGACCTGCTCTCTTCCCACTCAGCCATGACGTCCCTGAGAATGAGACGGGCCTTGTTCAGAGCGGTGGCCCTGGCCAGTGAGACACACGGCACATGCGCAACTTCATTAAAAGGACGGACAGAAGGGCTGACTTGCTTCGGGTCTTCTACCGAGAACTCTATGACATGTCCAGGTGGCTCAGCACCGGGCAGAGTTGGTTTTTGCTTGTTTGTTTGAGACAGGGTTTCTCTGTGTAGTTTGGTGTCTGTCTTGGATCTCGTCCTGTAGACCAGGCTGGCCTCGAACTCACAGAGATCCACCCGGCTATACCTCCCAAGTGCTGGGATTAAAGGCATGCACCACCACCGCCTGGTTGGGCAGAGTTTTTTAAATGAAGCTGGCTCACCCTTGTTGGGGAGGGTGCAGGCTTAATGTGGTATTCTTAATTAAACATATAAATCTGATGAAATCCATAACTTTGGTCACCTTTACAGACTGACTCACAGGGCTGGCAAAATGGCGCATTGGGTTAAAGGTTCTTGCTGCTATGCCTGATGAACTGAACTTGATCCCTAGGACATAGTGGTGGAAAGAGAAGACCAACTCTCTCAGGTTGTCCTCTGACACAAGCGTGCACAAACACACAAATAAATAAACAAGTAAATGTAATTGAAATGTATATATTTTAAATGATTCACAAAAGAAAACACACACACACACACACACATCTGCATTTGTGCGAAGTCTGGCTTTAGTTCTTGCGAAGAAAGGATGGGAGCTTCAGTGTAGGTAGTGATAAGAAGGGTATCAACAGTGTCTACCAGAGCTGCATGGTAGACAGAGAACTGCTTTCCATCCCTCAGCCTCTGTTGTGCCCACCTGGCTCAGTTTCTCAAGGACGATGTGATGAAAAGTATATCTGAATGTGAGTCCCAATGTGGAAGCCTAACTAACCATCTTGGATTTGGAAGGAAGTGGTCTGCAAAAGAGATCCCCTTGGGCAGCAATCCCACGGGAAAGCAATTTGAGACATTGAACCCAAGGCAGACAGGAATCTGGCTTTGTGGGGCCAAAAGAATTGTTTTGAGTGGGAGGCTGTAGAGGGGTGACCCAAGATCAATAGGTGAACATTACCAGGCGTCAGTTTCTGCTCGTGCCACGGAAGAACCTTTCCCATTGTGCCACAGAAGATGAACGATTTCTTAGAGGGGGCCGAGTTCCCTGTCACAGACAGATCTAGCGAACGTTGAATGAGCAAACCCGAGAAGCAGCCAGGGTGATGATTCCAAGAACCCGAGTTTTCTTTTCAGCATCTGATTCTCAAGTAGTTGGGTTCATTTGGAAAGGCATTTCATTTCCCTTGATTTGGCTCTTGCAAGGCCCGGCTTTCACCAGCTTCTGCCCTCAAGTTGAAGTCAAGAGCTTGTGCAAGCAAGCTCTAAACAAAATGATGAGATTCTGAGCAAAATCTCCCCGGATAATGCACGGAATATATTCTTCTAAAATATGAAACAGATAAGCAAAATAGCTTTTATTCCCTTCCTTGAACATCCCAGAAGCACCACTCTTGAAGATTGAGCTGTCAGAGTCAAAGGCTCTGAAATTAATGCAGCGCAATTTTCTGCCATTTGTGATGGATTTCTGGCCTTTTTATGCATATGAACGTCTCAGGCACATGCAGAGGCGAAACTCGAGGGGGGAGGGAGGTTATTTCTACAGACTTCCTCCAGCCATTCCCCATTGTCTCCATCTGATCGCAGCTCTTTGTTTTGCACCGAATAACAATAAAATAAAAAAATGAGGACAAGTGGGAAAGAAAAGCAATGATGCGATTTTAATGTTCCGCCAACAACGCAAGCAGAATTAAAATGTTCTTCGATTTTAGACAAAGGAAGAGGGATTTGGTTAAGGGCAAAAGAAAAAAGATGCATCGTTTTTTGTAGGAAGCATGTGTTGAGAGTGTGCTGCAACTTTTCTGGCCACACAAAAAGATCCACCAGAACATTCTTCCAAGTGCCGACATCTCTTTCGGAGTGACGCACATTATGGTTCAGATTCTTATTTCTTGGGGGTTGGCACAGTTTGTCTTTCTGACTTGGATACGAGTCCAGTCAGTCTTTCTTAATACTGTTTTGTTTTAACTGTATTTCCTTCCTTCCTTCCTTCCTTCCTTCCTTCCTTCCTTCCTTCCTTCCTTCCTTCCTTCCTTCCTTCCTCCCTCCCTTCCTCCCTTCTTTCCTTGCTTTCTTTCTTTGGGGTGTGTGTGTGTGTGTGTGTGTGTGTGTGTGTGTGTGTGTGTGTTCAAGCATGTAAACACATGCTATGGCATGTAGCATGTGTCAGAGGACAACTTGCATGAGTCAGTTTTCTCCTACCACAGTGTGGGGCCCGGGGATTGAACTCGTGTTGTTGGGTTTAGCAGCAAGCCCCCTTGCCTGCTGCTGAGCCATTTCACCAGCCCTGACCCCTGGTTTTGAACTTGCTGTTGTGATTCCTTTCCCCTCTGCCTGACACCAAGGCCATCTCACCCAGACTGCCTGACCTACAACAGCCCCATGGCCAGACACCAAGGATGACTTTCATTTTGTGTTCTTCCTTAAAGAGTCTCGTTGTTCAACAGTGTCTTGTCATTCTGTTGCTTCCTCAGTTGGAATGACATCCATAAAATCAGATCCTTGTCTGCCTGATTCCTAGATCATTCCCAGCACCAGGAATCACAACTCACACACCTGTTCAGTCAGTGCCTTTGTTGCCCTTGGCCAATTCCGGTTTCCTCCCGCTCTGCTGTAATTCCTGGACTCCTTTGAGGCACAGGGATCAGATTACGCTAACTGGTTCTTTTACTTGGTGGCATTACCTCCTGTCCTCCTCAATGTCCACCCCCATTCATGTTACCCCATCACCTACTTGTTATGACACTTAGTGATTTTTGTTGTCATAGAAACACTGTGCCCTTTCAGCTTGTTGACCTCACTGCTCCAGTCTCCTGTTCCGCCTCTTCCTCCTCCTTCTCCTTTGCCTTTGCCTCTTCCTCTAACCCCACCCCTCATCACCTGTGATGTCATCGCATACTTAATCAGGACTGCCACATTAGCCAGCTACCACCCCTGCACCCTCCATACTCTGCCCTCCTTCCCTCCACACCGGTTTAGACTCCCACATCCGTCCCTATAATCGTTCTTTGCGTCATTATAATCAACTACCTCGCCCCTGCCTCTTTCTTAATGTTTGCCTGGCAAAATTCTAGTCCTGATTAAATCCAACTCACTGGCTGCTCCTCACCTGCAATCATGCCTGGGAAAAATACACACCCATATTGATTTGTTTCATTTATATTCATGGTCATGAGCCTCAGGGGAGCCCTCCGTGCTGTGGGAAGTGCGCCTTTGCTCGCCTGGTTAATTGGCTCTTCCTCTCCAGAACTGTTACAGACCTTCTCCTCTCTCCTCAGCCTCCTCTTCTGTCACCCTCTCCCCACTCCCAGCTGATGACCTTGTGTATTATTTCACTGAGTCAAGGGGACTTTCCACCATGTCCATCAATCTGCCGGCACACCGAGTCCGCACACTGCGCTGCCCTCCTATTAGGAGAAGAGAGGAGTCCCCACCTCCATCAAAGGCCAAACTTTCGGCTTGAAGTACATCTCCCTCCCTACTCAAAGTCCTTGCTCCTGCACCCACCCATCTTTCTTCTGCTTTGTCCCTTTCTGCTCTTTACTGGCTCATGCTTATCAGCATGGAAAACATGCTAGAATCTCTCCCATCTTAAAATAAGGTCATCCCTTGACCCCCACAATCCACTCCATCAACTGATTTCTCTGGGCCTGGACAACAAAGCTCCTTGGAAAGTGTAATTACAGTTGCTATCTCCGAAGCCTCACCTACTACTCTGTCTTGCACACTGCCTGGTCATGTGCCCCTTCCTCCATGGGTGGAACCATTGCCAAGGTCCCCTCTGCCACATCCAGTGCCCAGGTCTCAGAGCTCCTGTTCTGGACCTTTCACCTCCCTTTGGAGTGGCGCATCCTTCTTTAAGGATTGTTCCACTCTGCTTCTAACATATTTCCCTCTTCTATTCTTCCACTCATGGGCTGCTGCTTTCCAATCCTTGTGGCTCCTCCTCTCCAGTGTAACTGCAGACCCAGGTCTCAGTCTTGGATCATCTCTCCATGCTCCCTCCCTCTTTTCCTGTGAAAAACACCACTAACGGGTAGCCTATAGACAACGGACCTCCCACCTCATGGTTCCAAACCATGGGAAGTCCAAGAAGGTGGCACCACAGACTTAGTTTCTGGTAAGGACCAGGTTCTCATAGCATGTGCTCCCAGCTGGATTATCATGTGGTAAAGGGACTGGCTACTCTCTGGGGCCTCTTTAACAAAAGCTTTGATTTCATTTTCGAGGGTGCAGTCCTCATGAATTCATCATTTTCCCCAAATCCCACTCCCTCAAGCCATCACCCTGGAGTTTAAGATTCCAGGATATAAATTTTGGAAGAACTATATAGACTATGACACCTTGACTGGACTTATTCAGTCTCATAACTTTAAAGATCATTTCCCAGGTCAGATGTGGCAGCAAATACCTGTGTTCCCAACAAGCAGGAATTGGAGGCAGGAAGATGATGAGTTCAAGTCCAGCCTGGGCTACAAAGCAAGACCCTATCTCATAAAATAAAAACAAAACAACCTTTGCGCTGAACAGATTACCTCTCAGATTGTTGTCACCAGCCTTGACCTCTGTCCTGTACTCCAAATGTAAATACCCAACCCCTTCCTGATATCACTGCATGATAACAGGAATCTCAAACATCACAGATGCAAACTGAGCACATGGATTCCACACCACCCTCACCTCCACCAAAACCACTCTCTCCCGGAACTCCTGGCTCTGTCGTTGGTATTACAGCATCCTTTTCTCAGATCAAAAAGCTGTGAGTCATTATTGACCTCTCACATCTATATCCCATACTCAATTCATCGGCAGCCTTTCCAATTCCACCTTTAAAATACCGACAGTCCTTGTTCATCCCATATTTAAGCTGTCATGTTGGTGAGACTTTATGGGCTAGACATGCCAAGTAAATGGGCCAAAGGCCACAAGGCCTCAACCCTACAAAAATAACTACAGACAACCAAGGAATGGCGAGAGCAGGAGAAATTGTCTTCCCCAGGGAGGGAGCACATCAATTGGTTATTCAATGCCAAATAGTCATCCTTGAAAACATACATATAAGTAACATTCTACATATTGAGTGGGTTATGTTCAGGAATATATGTATATATACATATACATATGGGTATGTGTATTACGAGGTGTTCATGTGAGTCTGTTTAAGGGGGTACCAAGGATTTATTAAGGTAATAAAGGGGAAGATACACTCGCGGACACAGAACCAGGTGAATAGCCGCTGTCTGTTCCACCTGGGAGCGAATGGATCAGTCGTCAAAATCCACCCCAAGAAGAGGAGGAGGAGGAGTTGGAGGAGAAGGAGAAGAAGAAAAGGCTGAGACACCCGCTCCCTCCTTTTAAGCAATCACGTGATCAGATCAGAAACCACGCCCTAAGACTTATACCTCAAAGCTGATTGGTGGAACGAATTCCCACGAAATGTGTGTCAACTTAATGAAAAAAGAGGCTATGAGTTTGAAAGAAATCAAGGAGGGATGCAGGGAAGGGTTTGGAGGGGGAGGAAAGGGGAAAATGGTGTAATTATATTAGAGTCTCAAAACGGAAAGAAGTAATAAAAAAATTACAGACAGTCGTGACTTAAGGTGGCTTCACTGATGATTCCTCAGTGGTGCAAAAGCAATACAAACCTTTAGTAAAAACTGTCCTTCAACTTCTGAATTTTGATCGGTTCTCAGAAAACAATACTGACCGCAGCACCAAGGCTCATCTCTCAGTTAACCAGGACATCATGCTGGGGAAGCCGCCCATGTTCTATTGCATGCGGTGTCGCTCAGTTCTGTGGAGTAGATTAGGTGTATTGAAATCATTTTGAAGCTTGGAGGTGGTGGCACATATCTTTAATCCCAGCACTCAGGAGGCAGAGGCAGACAGATCTCTGTGAGTTCCAGGCCAGCCTGCTCTACAGAGTGAGTTCCAGGACAGCCAGGGCTTACACAACACAGTGAAACCCTGCCTCAAACAAAAACACAAAAACCAACCCAAAATTGTTTTAAACTCATATTTTCAATTTAGTATGAATTTTTAGATTACAGCCACATCATAAGTCATTCCTAGAGTATGTATCTGCGTGGTGTTCTAGTTCGTTGTTGCTATGACAAAATTCCTGAGGAGTGTTGTGTTTTGACTCATGGTTTAGGAGAGTTAGTTCCGTGCTCAGCTGGCTCCATTGGCTTCTCTTATAGCGAGGGCCCCTGTGGCTGTCACCACAAAGGCCAATGAGTCTTTGTAGATTTAACTCCTTAAGTTGTGCTTTTTCCAGAAGGCTGGTGCCCCAAGAAGCATTAAGACCTTAGTAAACAGCCATCCTTCTCATCTCCAGCCAGGATTATTTATATAGAGAGAAGGGTTTTGGAGATAAAGGTGATCTGTCATTTCAAGGCTCCCCTTTGAGCCTCTGGCTAGGAGGCCGGCCACAGTTCTGAGATTTGAGATGTCTATGTTTCTCTTGTTATCCTCCTTTGCACTCTGGCCTCATTCTGTGGGTGTCTGGGCTCAGACACTTCTCAAAATGCTCCGTCTGTTTAGTTTCGGCTGGGATCGACCTTGTACTCCTCCAGGGCATCCTAGAGAGTGGCGTTAACTCAGAAACAAAACATTGACAGTATGTAAGTAATAAGCTAAAAATAATATGTACACACAAATTCCCTTTTACAATGTGGAGTACAAATGTGTCTTTACCATTGTCTTAGTTACTTTTATATTGCTGTGATAAAACACCTTGACCAAAGAAACTTCTAGAAGAAAGAGTTTAGTGGGGTCTTACAGTTTCAGATGTCAGGGCAGGGAGCATGGCAGCAGGCTGGCAGGCAGCCATGGCGCTGGAGCAGTAGCTGAGAGATAACATCTTCATCCACAAGCATGAGGCAGAGAGGATGAGATGGCACGGGCTTTTGAAATCTCAAAGCCCATCCCCAAGTGATACACTTCCTCCAACAAGGCCGTATTTCCTAAACCTTTCCAAACAGTCCCATCAAGTGTCCAACATATGAGCCTATGGGGGCCATTCTCATTCAAACTACTATGATAATACAGAATACAAAATTGCTCCTCTCTGTCTCACCTGTCCCGTTATCCCCCACTCCAGTAGTGACTCTTATCTATAAGATCTGCAGTTTACTGACATTTTTTACCAGTGTGGAACTCACTAACACAAAGTTGTACGTATCAGAATACTCCACATGCCACAGAAAGCAGTTATGACTTGGTGTGAAACTATTTAAGAAACGTGTGTGCCAGAAATAAAAGTAAGAGCCAAGGCTAGAAGACACTCACTGCATTAGGTAGACGTGGATAAACTCATTTCTCTATAACCCCTCAGCCTTGGTTACTTTTGAAATGGTTGGAATAAATTGACTCCATTTTTTGCTTTTGGCTTTGAGACATGGTCTCCTTACAAAGCCCAGGGTGGCCTTGAACTTATAACCTCCCTGCTTTAGCCCTGCAAATACCCAGCATGACTTTGTTTTGATTCTGACCTCATTGGTTGAAGCATTAGTCTTATATCCATGCATTGAATTTTGGATTTTTTTTTTTTTTGAATTTTTATTTATTTATGTGTGTTCTGTCTTCCTGTACACCTTCATGACAGAAGAGGGCATCAGATCCCATTGTAAGTGGTTCTGAGCCACCATGTGGTTGCTGGGAATTGAACTCAGGACCTCTGGAAGAGCAACCAGTGCTCTTAACCACTGAGCCATCTCTCCAGCCCGAATTTTGGAATTTCAATAACCTTTAATCAGCATACACAGACCATCTTTAAGTTGCGGCCTTCCCAAGCCTTGTGTGATTTGCTCAGATGTTTTCCAACATGCTTAAGCCTGCTGGGTTTGTCCATATCTTTCCTTTTGCATTTTGGAAAATTGTAGTCATTTTATCTAAGGAGAAAATTTTATTTAACCATATAAAATCCTTCAGTTCTCCTTACCAAAAACTATCCTCAGACGAGTCTTCTCTATATACCTTTTCTTTCTCACTTGCTGTTTTCTCTGTGCTGTATTTCTTCCCATAATATCGTAAGAGTAACATAAGGAACAAATTCACCTGCTGTTAGTAAAAGAGAATTGAGGGCCCGTGGTGGTGGTGGCGGCGGCGGCGGCGGCGGCGGCGGCGGCGGCGGCGGCGGCCACCTTTAATCCCAGCACAGAGGCAGGTGGATCTCTGTGAGTTTGAGGCCAGCCTGGTCTACAGAGTGAGTTCTAGGACAGGCTCCAAAGCTACACAGAGAATCCCTGTCTCAAAAAACCAAAAACAAACAAAAAAAGAGAATTGAGTCCAAATTACATTTTTGAGATAGTATATCAAATTAACATAATCTGTTCACACATCATTAAACCATGCTTTTCTTGTTTGTTGTAAACCATGGGCAGACTTTACTTGAAATTTTTTAGACTCTTTTACAATTTCTTTACACAAAAGTCTGAGAGAAAAAAATATATTCCAGCCAGAGCTGGCCAAGACGGCAGACTGGACAGAAAGCTACCCTGTGTCAGAAAACAGGCCAAACACAGAGAAAACACACAGAAAATCTTCCTATGTTAACTCTGTAATTACCGTTTGGGATACAAAAGACATTTGCTCCCCTGATGACTTGGGGGATATACAAACAGCTGCTTTTTAAAAATAGAGGTATACGTGTAGTCAGACCAATTTGTCAGAACATGCCCCAAGAGGCTGTTCCCGGAAATGAGGCTGTCAGCCATTCTAAAAATCAGAGCTCCCAAACAAGCCGGACAAAGAGCAGAATGGAACAGAACGGCACACGTGTCCACACGGCCCATAACCTGGGAATGAAGACAGCACAGAACACGCTTTGAAATCAAAGGCCAGACCAACCTTAGCCCAGGCTCCGAACCAGAAAGCTCCACGATTCCCTTTGTGAAGTGAAAGCGACACAGTCTATGCGCCAGGGTCCCGGGGGCCAGGAAGCTCCCCAGTGGAGCCACTTAAGAGTGTTCCAGCCTGGAACTCGGGCTCCCCAAGTCCAGGCATCGATGGCGATGCCTCATTGACTCAGGGACTTTTGGAGTGGTCTTGACGCCGTCCGGGTGGAGCTGCCCGAGTTTACCAGAGCTTGTGCTGACTGTGACCAGATTGCCCAGCGAACAGTGCCGAGGACTGAGTCTCTAAGCGCACTTTACTCAGCAAGCTGGGCACCTAAGGCAGCGGGTTAAGGTCTTAAACATGCCGCCTCCATCTCAGCTGCAGCCAGCAGGTTATTTGGAAGTGCGGGGTGGGGACCAGAAGCAGCTCATCCTTTCGGAGCTGAGTTTTGCTCTTCCCTCAGGTGGTCAGGCACATTTCTGCAGCTTGTGATGCCTGGTGCATTTCTCATTATCCTTCTACCTCATCTTGTGGATGTCTGGGCTCAGGTACTTCTTCTAACACCGGATCGTGGCTGCCAGTGTCCACCTTGAATTCCTCCAGGGGCAACTGGTTTGGCTGGCTGGAGGTGAGAGGGTTAAATCTGAACAACGGTTAGTGTGTAGGTGCTACAGTCGTAACAAGATGCAGGTGCGTATCCCTTTATACCAAACGGAGTAGGTGTGTTGTTATAATACAGAATATAAAAGAAACCCTGTCTTGAAAAAAAACCAAAAAGAAAAAAAGAATATAAAAGCCATCTTTTCTGTCCCATACCAGTAAAGCAGAACATGTTGGCATCAGAAATTTGTGTAGAGGAGACTACTGACATCATGTCAGACAGGAGGGAGGGGGGAGGGAGGGAGGAAGAGAGAGAGAGAGAGAGAGAGAGAGAGAGAGAGAGAGAGAGAGAGAGAGAGAGAGAGAGAGAGAGACTGCTCTGTAACAAGGTATACCCCCCAAGGACATGGTCCCTAGTGACCCACTTCCTCAGACACCACCTCCAAAATTTTCTGTTGCTTTCTAATAATGCCATCAAATCATGAGTTCATCAGTAGATTAATCCACTGATTAATGGGGTAAAGGTTTTAACCCATGAGCACAGCCACATGTATAAATAAAATTCAACTCCAACCTACCACCTCTACCACCCTCATCCAGGTTCAGGCACCACCACCTCTCTCTGGCATTATAATATTCTTCCCAGTGACGTCCCTACTGCCACCCTTGTCCTATACTGTATGCGCCACACAAGCAGAAGGACACTTTGGGATGGGACAGAGATGAGACAGTGTAGCATGAATCTTAAAAAGTTCTTATTAATAAGATCAAACCCAGGGCCAGTTACTGGGGTGAAATGCTGGATGGTCAGAGAGACAGAGCAAGCCACAGCTAACCTCACCTGGCCAACTTCTCAGCTGGTCTTGTTTCCTCAGACTGGAAGCCTCTGAGTCCTCACCCAGAATGGGTCTCAGCTGAACTGTGCTGCTAGAAGTCTGAAAGCTTAACCAGCCAAATGCTTCTTGTTTCGGGTCTTTACGCCTTATATATCTTTCCTTTCTACCATCACTCCCTGGGATTAAAGGCTCACTTTCTAGGATTAAAGACGTGTATCACCATGCCTGGCTGTTTCCAATGTGGCCTTGAACTCACAGAGATCCAGAGGGATTTCTACCTCTGGAATGCTAGGATTAAAGGTGTGAGTGCCACCATTTTCTAGCCTTTGTGTCTAGTGGCTGTTCTGTCTCTGACCCCAGATAAGTTTATTAGGGTACACAATATTTTGGGGAACACAATACCACCACAAGACAGGGTGGCATAGAGCTGAGGTTGGCCTGAATTTACTATGTAGCTGCGATTGGCCTTGAACTCCTGACCTTTCTAACTCTACTTCTCAAGGGCTGGGATTGAAGACTTCTGCCACCTCATTGAAAATGTAAAACAGCTCATGAGCATTCTTGTCCAAATCCAGATCCTTCCGTCACTCAGCATAAATCGTTCTCACTGAGGTCTGTGAAGTGCCGTGTGGGCTCTCTCCCCTAGAGCGTTCTCGGAGATGGAAGCATCGCCCTCTTTGCTGGCCACTGTGGTACCCACAGGCAGCTGTTAACACGTCTGAGCAGCCTACAGCAACCGAGAAGGTGAATTTGAATTAAAAGAGATTTTTTTTACATTTACTTAGTGTGTGTGTGAACACACGCACATGCCATGCATGGTACATGAAGGTCAGAGGACAACTTGCAGGAGTTAGTGCTCTCTCTCCTCCCACCGCCTAAGTGCTGGGGGCTAAACTCGGGTCCCCGCGTTCTGCCGGAGCCACCCACTGAGTCATTTCCCCACATCTTTTTTTTTTAAAGGATTTTTAAATTTTATTTTATGTGTATGTTTGTGCCTGACTATATGTATGTTCACCACGTATGTTCAGGCACCCAACATAGACCAAAGAGGGTATCACATCTCCTGGAACCGGAGTTACAGGTGCTTGTAAGCCGAACAATGTGAAGGGTGAGACTTGAACCCAGGTCCTCTGCAAGAATAGCAAGGGCTCTTAACTGTTGATCTCCAGCCTCCTGATTAAAAAAAAAAAAAATGGACCAGCCTTAATATTATACATCCCAGGGGCTCAGGAGAGAGAACTACTAACGGCGAGGACTATTTTCAGGAAATAGAATCTCAGCACACCGAGCTCTATAGTCCACTTGCTTTAATTCCTCTGGCATAACATCCTTTATACATAGCTTTATACACAGTTAGCTCTCATGCCTAGCTCCTTTCTTGTCTAATTTCTCTCTATATTTATCTACTGTCCCCTCTAGGTTCTATCTTAATTTCTTCATCTAGTTCTGTCCCTTCTAGGTTCTCGTCTATCTAGTTCTTTCCCCTATCAGCTCCTCTCCCATCTCCTTCTCTCTCATCTGGCTCTTCCTCATCTTGTTCTTCCCCATCTGGCTCTTCCTCATCTTCCATCTCATTCCTCTAGTCCTCTCTTTTAGCCCTTCAATCTAGTTCTTCCCCATCTCAGTTCCAACCCTCTCTTCCCCCCCCCCCCACCTTGCCCTGGAAGTCCCGGTATATAAAGGGAGGGTCCGAGCTAAATTGTGTAAAGCTATTACTTAACGTCCACCTTTCCTAGGCGGTATCTCCTTGTGGAATTTACCCTAAGTCAGGAGACTTGCATGTGGGCTGTTATCATTGTTAGTCCTCAGAAGTTGGGCGCCCCCTTGGGTGGTGTTTCCTGTAGTCCTTGAAAGTGGCTAAGGGAGATAATCTGATTCCAGAGAAAGCCTTTCCTGAAGCTGTTCTCCAAATACCTGGAATGTGTATGTCCAGAGAGTGATCAGTCTACACTGTTAGTCCTTCTTAGGGAAAAGCCAATTGGAAAAATTATGAAGGCACACATGATTTTCATAACAGAATACAGCTGATATATAACAAACCAAGTAACACCAAGAACTCCTTGGGATTTGGCTTCTTCTGGAGGAATTCCCTACCAGGTAGTGACTTTGCCATAACCAGCCGAGTTCTTATGATATATTCCTGCGGCCCGCAGCAATTCCATTCTAACTAATTTAAACTTAAATAGCAATATGTGATTATTTATATTGGACAGTTCAGCCTTCCTCCCGGACTTGGCCTCCTACTCATTCATTCATTCACACACTTTTCTGGAATAGATGCTGAGTGCACACCCTTCCACTTGACAAATACTCCATATGAGATGTAGTTCCATTCCTTTCAATTCATTCATTCATTCATTCATTCATTCATTCTGTGCGTGTGTAAGAGCAGGGGTACCACAACAGCACATACATGGAAGTCAGAGGACAGCTTTTGGGAGTTGGTCCTCTCCTTCCGATATGTGGGTTCCAAGGATCTAACTCAGGTCTTCAGGCTCGGCAGCAAGGGCCCTCAGCCTCTGAGCCAGCTCACTGGCCTCATTTTTCTCTTTCATTTAGCTCCAGGCACACTGACTTTCCTGATGCTCCTTGAACATTTAAGCACACCGTGCCCATTGTACTTGTTTTTCTTGATGTCTGGAATTCCTTGTCCTGGTTATCAAATGTCTCACCCCTCATTTTGTTCTGGTCAAATGTCATCTTTTCATAAATGTTTCCTGAACAATCCACCCACGAAGGCGTCACCTGTGGCTCTCCACCTCTGTTCTTGAGCCTCATTTTTCATCCTGACGTTTGTGAGTGCCTGCCACAGCTCATCCTCCCTACCCTTTATTAGCTTATAAGCCTCTGAGGGATGGGAGTCTGGGTCCGTTCGCTACAGCGCATCCTATGCTTAGATGTGGACTCAGTCAGCAGCTGAATGTGTTCATTAGAGAAACAGGCCTTGGCCGAGAGTAAGCACCTAAGCAGCGTTGTATTGAAAAGAGGCAGACAGCTATCAGAAGCTCCCAAGCATTGAGTTGGTCGTGATGTTGGGGACACATGTGATATGAAGGAACCCGTACTAAGGACCAGTGGCAGGTGTTTGAGCAGGCTGTGGGTGAGAGAGTCAGGGTGTGAGTGTGGTCTACAGAGGTCAACACAGAGAGCAGGAAGTGAAGGAGGAGAAGACTTCCACAGAACAGCCCGTGTGGGGGATGATTTGGCTGAGAAGATTGGGCACAGCGCCCAGGTCAGGGCCTGGAGGGAGGACGTGGAGACCACAGGCAGTCCGGAAGCATCCTCTCCCATCAGACGTAAGGTCTCCTGGAGCTGAACCACAGCTGTTCACCACAGACCATCTGGCCTAAGACAAACTTCTCACGGTCCCTCCCTCTTCTGGTAAGAGCTGGCCTGTTGACAGTGATGCTCTGTGTGCTGTTTGTCTAATGTTTCTTTCTCTTGTCCACATCTGCTCTGCGCCCTGCCTCAATTAACTAAATTCTTTTGTGATGAGGAGCAAGGAGTCCCTTTGGGCTTCAGATCTAAGCTGTGTTCTCCTTTCCAGCTTCACCTGTGAGAAAGCAGATATTTGATTGGTCTCTGTGTCTGTTTCTGCCTTAGAATCTGGAGATGGGACTCTCTTGGGGACCTTGACACCTGTAACACCTGTGGTTCAAAATGCCACTCTTTAAAGAAAGAGTGGTCTCTGTCTCTGTCTCTGTCTCTTTGTCTCTGTCTCAGTCTCTCTCTCTCTCTGTGTGTGTGTGTGTGTGTGTGTGACTTGTGCAAGTGCCCATGGGTATGCTTGTAGAGGCCAGAACAAATCATTTCATGTCATCTTCTTCTGTTGTGCTTAATTTATTATTTTCAGACAAGGCCTCTCAGTGAATGAGAAACTCACCATTTTAGTCTGGCTGGGCAATGAACTCTAGGTATCCACCTGGCTCCAACCCCCACCCTCACCCCACCCAGTGCTGGGGTTACGGGCACACAGCCATGACTGGCTTCTTATGTGGGTGCTATGAATTCGCACTCAGGTCCTTAGGCTTGCAGATAACCACTGTTACTCATGAAGCCATTTCCCCAACCTCAAAATGCTGCGGTTTCTAAAGCCTTCCCTGGCTCCCCGAGACTGGAGCTCCCCTCTCTAGCCTACCATTCTTTGCTCATGCTTGACAAGAGGCTCAAGACACCAGGCTGTCACAGTATTGGACAGCAAGTTCCTTTAGCTTCCAGACTCTTCCTTATCTGTCCCCTCAACTTTCAGCTCAGAATAAGGGTCCAAGAAGCCCATGAGTGGAACAGCTGGCTATGACTGGGGAGACAGGGTAACAGGTACACTTGGGCAGAGTCCTAAGCCAAGTTTTGTAATGATCATAAAAGACAGAGCCTGAAGGCTGGTTAGTCTTCATGTCCTCCTCTTTACCTCTCCACTAATGAGTTGACTGGCCATATTCAGCTGTCTAGGTGGTTCTACAGGGTACCATCAGCTTTGAATGAAGACATTCAGGCACTACTACTTAAAACTCTTGTACTGGAGTGGAGATGAATGCTCAGTGGGTAAAAACACTTGTTCTGAAAGTGTGAGGGCCAGAGTTCAAATCCTCAGCACCCATGTAAATAGCTGAGCACGGCCATGGGTGTCTGTTACCCCAGCATTGTAGGGCAGAGACAGGAAGGTTCTCGGGAGCTTGCTGGCTAACCAACCTAGCCAAAATAGCCTAGCCATTTCAGTGAGAGACCCCTCTGTCAAGACAATAGGGCAGAGAATGAGAGAGGAAGACTAATGTCCCACTCTGGCCTTCACGTGCACATGTGTGGGCGTGTGTACCCACATAACACACATGCATACATCACACACACACACACACACACATACACACACTATGTATTTTGGGTCAAAATATGCCAAATATTATAAGACATTGTAGACAACTGAATAACAATTACATATTGTATATAAGAGAATTATTTTGCTAGGTTTTTTTGGGGGGTGATGGTTGCACATATATGCAAAGTCAAATATACACACATATATGTATATATTAGAAGTGTATGCAGATGAATTGACAGGTATGCTAATATAATGTCTGAAATTTACCTTAAGGCTTTTTGAAGATAACCAAATGAGATATGAAATGAACAAGGTTAGAATATCAATATATTTTGAAGGTAGGTGATAGGTATGTGGGATTTCATTTTATTATTCTTTCCTTTTTATTTTTGTATGTCTGAAAACATTTATCAAGCAAAACTCAGTCACTTGTTCTCTCCCCTCGTGAAGCTGAGAGGGTCACCCTCCATCCAGTGCCCTGTGAGGGTCACCCTCCGTCTGGTGCCCTGTGAGGGTCACCCTCCGTCCAGTCCCCTGTGAGGGTCACCCTCCGTCTGGTGCCCTGTGAGGGTCACCCTCCGTCCAGTCCCCTGTGAGGGTTACCCTCTGTCCGGTGCCCTGTGAGGGTTACCCTCCGTCCAGTGCCCTGTGCTCTCTCTATGTGTACCAGCGCAGTAAGAACCCACAGATCTATTAGTGAGACAGCTTCATTAGGAACCCTCAGATTCCACCTTAAAACATGAGCTGATGTCCCTAAGCTTAAAAAGACGATGCTGTAAAGGTCAAAAGGATTAGGAGAGCCGAGAGGGGGTCTGCCCCTAGACTAGGGCATGACCTTCATCACAGCGAGAGAATTTCCCGGCCACAGAAATAGCCACGTGAACCACGGTAGATAAAAGCAGGAGCTTGGGGCTCTGGGTTTTTCTGGCTGTGAGCAGAATTTGCTCCCCTCCAGGGCTTCACACCAGAGCCCAGGCCACACAGCAGTGGGAGTAATTAAGCCAGGAAAGGTCATCGATCCATAATTCATGTCTAAAGGGCTCAATTTAATCATCCGCCGCCTCTCCACCTCCTCACTAGTGTCCACCTCAGTGTAGAAGGAAAAGGGCCACCTGAAGGCTGTATCCTCCCCTTAGAGCAGATAAGGGCAGTTTCTGCTGTCAGTCTCCGCTATTCAAAGGTGGGTAAGGTGTTCCCCCTTATAGAGGACTTTATCAAGGTCACACTCTTGAATCTGAGGTCATTCAATAGACCATAATTAAATCCAAGTGATAATCACATTGCTGCCGTTTATTGAGCACTTAATATATGCTAGACCCTCTCCAGGAGTTATTCCAATTCAGGAAAGTGGTCATATAATCTTCATTTTACTGTTCAGGAAATGGAGGTTCAGATGGGCTATAGACACTGAATAAATCAAACAGACAGGATTTAGATCTGTCTCTGACCAGCTCCAAGGCCCACGCACTTAACCTCTCCGTGTTTTGCCAACTAGAATTGTCTTGGACTTAACAGGAGAGCCACCCAGCGCCAAGTGAGCTCCTTGTGGTCTTCTTTTAAGTTGTAATCGGAGAAGTCAGAGTGGCTTGCTCAACTCTGCTGAAAACGGGCAGAAGCTGGAAGGAAGGAGGACTTCTGCCTTGCCCGGCGCCCTCTGCTGTCACCCATGTTTGTCCCTCACAGCCCAGCATCGCACCAGCAGCCCTGTAAGCCATTCTGAACCTTCACGGGTGTTGGTGGCAATTGTTTCCTGGGACCTGACTTGCTTTGTGTTGGCCCAACTCTACCTGTTCCTCGTGTCTGGGTCCTGCCTTTGGTCTCCAGGAGCCTTTAGCATTTGGCTTCCTTGTACAGCACAAGCCACCACTTAGCTGTTGCTGGAGAGCTTGTGGCAAACTCTAGGGACCCTCTTCTGGTTGTTCAGTTGGTACTTTGAGGACTCAGCCTACTGGCTCATCCTCACAGGGGCCTGGGCCCAGGAAAGGTCTGTGGGTGTGGAACCTGGTCCCTCTGGTCAGAAACAGATCCAGAAATGATGGCTATGGTAATGCTTTCCTGAGAGTTCTGGAAATTTTTTTTCTAACGCCAACTTGCTGTGGCATGCTGAGAAAATTCAAGGAAGAGGATTCCGGTCTTCACTTGGGTAGGGGAACTAAGAGATGGAGCAGATGCCCTGGGAAGGACATGGAGGTGGCAGCAGGACCCTAAAGTGACCCAGGTGGAAGCAACTGAGGCCATTAGTTCAGGGAAGATGCTTTGCAGGCATGGAGCCCACTGGGCAGTTACAGCCCAGAAGATCTCTGGGGGCCCGTGGTGCCAATGTCAGGGAGCCAAAGAAAGGAGACAGAGATGGGGTGTGTCTGTCAATCTAGGTAGCCGAGCTCTGTAGGAAGAGCTCCAAGATGTGCGTAGGGTCTTCAAAGCAGCTGTTCTTAACACATGGCCAGCTTTAGAAAGCCCGATAGAGGAGGGCGACAGCCCCTCCCCCACGCCGGCTCAGCTTGAGATGCTTGGTGGCCTTCACTTCCCTTCCTGGCAAGGAGGAATTAATTAGACACCGTCACCACCTCACACACTTTGAAACCCCCATCTTGGCTGAGCTACCCAGATGGAACTGCTTGAGTACCTACCTCCTAGGCAACGGACACTGTTTACCCAGTCACTTTTTGGGGTCCTTGTCCAGGACGGTTACACCAATAGAAATAGCGTCCTCTAGGGGAGGTTAACTCAAAGAAGATGTCAAAGAAGGAAGGTTCCATGCACCGCCTCTGAGTCTGGCCCTGCGGGAAGAAGAAGAAGGGAGTATTGGAATGGAGGGTCTTGTAGAAATGTTTTCGTGGCTAAGGAACTGTCCTAACAAAGTTTGAGGAAACCCAAGAAAAGCATTGCCCAAGCACCATTCACAGCCCAGAAGCCGGGTGCTAGTGTGCAACAGCCCAGAGGCTCCCAGGCTAACCTTTCCCTCCCCAACTCACTCACAACTAGAATAGCTTCTGGGGAAAACAGACACTTTTTTTTTTGTGGTGCCACTTGGCTCTAGCGTTTTAGTGGGATGAATAATGAAAGTACCCTGCCATTCTGGCTCCCCACCCCAGGTGAGCACAGCTGTGAGGAAAACAATTGGTTTGGGGTAATTTTCATGCACAAGAATGATAAAGAATTGGATAGAGGCAAACAGGCCATCCAATCCACCTCCTGCTGGGGTGGCAGGCTCTCAGACTCTTGGCGGTCTCCCTGGGCTCTGGAGCTGTGGCTTGCAGCCACCCCCATGCCTGCTGCTCTCTCTGCAAGAGTTCTTGGAATCCTGGCCCTGGTTCCCAACCTTCTCCCTTGAGGTTGCCTCACAGAGCCATTTCCTCTTTTCTTGTCCTCCTCCTGAAGTCTTCATCTGCCCTGTCCCTAGGGGCTAAGGTGAGCTCCACCCACCAACTGGCTTCCTGCTTGCCTGAGCAGCCCACTCTGAGGAAGCACCCTTAGGGACAGAGGTCTCTGTGATTATCTCAGAGTTTTTAATGTTGCCCTGTTCCACTCTCCTGGGGATGCTAAAGTTTCCCAAAAGCTGGATAGCCACCGCTAAAGGAGAACTTCAGAGTATCTGCCAGATAGATATGTTCAGGAGAGTGACCGAAAGTTCTTGTGTGTGTGTGTGTGTGTGTGTGTGTGTGTGTGTGTGTGTGTGTGTGTGTGTTAGGGGAAATAATTACCCAGAAAGAAACAAAATCTGTCCCATCAAGCTTAGCTGTTGTTCTTAGAAACAAACACAGCATCACCCTCCCACAGCATAGCTACCCAGCCTTGACTCTGGCTGCCTCCTCCATGCTGAGACAGAACTCCTGTTGCCCAGACTAGACAGGATCTCCTGGGCGATGGGTCATGCTTCCATTCTCTACCACTCTCTCAGCCCCATGGGGGCTTTGTTAATTTGGGGCGGGGGACTGAGAGTCAAAATGTAGTTGATGACAGCTCCCTCCCATGTCTGTCCCTCCCTATGCTTTCTCTACCCCCAGGTCTGGGAGGAAGAGGTGAGAAGAATATATGTGGAGAGAGGGAAAAGCTCAGAGAGGTAGAAATGGGGGTGGGGTGGGAAGGCAATTTTGCATTCCTCATTAGCAGCACTAATTGCACAGTGATGACTTTGTGTTATTATCAGAAATTTATCCTGGCAAACAGTCAGCTCCCCAGCAGACACACACTTGCCTCACAGCGACAGCTTGACACTCAAGAGAATGAGCAATTTTGTCTTGAGCCCTGAATTCTGCTGTATGTGCTGAGAGGTTCTGAGCATGTGCCTCCAGCCTCTTGTGGGGACATTACTCTGAGGCAGAAGGCCAGGTTGAGACCTTCCCCCACAGCTGAGGGAGCCTGAGTACCAAATATCTGAGGGCCTGGGGTCCCCTCTCTCACTTGGTTCTGGAAAGGAAGTCTGCTGCCTTCTCTTTTCCAGAAAGTATTTGTTTTGGCTTGAAACGTTTAAGCCTGGAATGTTCCCAGTTCCTTCTAACTCAAGTCACCTGGCAAAACAAGAAAGCTGAAACAACTCAGAGTGCTCAAAACAATTCCCTTCCAAGAAGCCTGCCTGATTTGGCCTGGGAAACCACATTGGAGTCTCCCCACACTCATACCCTCACCCTGTACAGGATGTGGACCTGATGTGAGCCACTAAGGGTTTAAAGACTATGAGATAGGTGAATTGGGGTAGCTCAGTGGTAGAGCGCTTGCCTGGCAAACGCAATGCCCTGGGT
This sequence comes from Peromyscus leucopus, assembly GCF_004664715.2. Lineage (NCBI taxonomy): Eukaryota > Metazoa > Chordata > Mammalia > Rodentia > Cricetidae > Peromyscus > Peromyscus leucopus. The sequence continues at coordinate 77,855,584 of NC_051068.1, forward strand.
TCAGTCCTCAGCTCTGGGGTGGGGTGGAGGGTGGGAAAGGACAGTGAATCTTGGTTTAAGAAGTATACAGGCTAGGAAGTGTCTTGTTAAATGCCATGCCAAAGGAGAATGTGCAGTGGGATGACCAAAAAAGTGGACACCCGAGTCAGCTCCAGAAGTCTGCTGCCTGTATACCAACTCATGGCAACCTCTCAGTACCAAAGAAAGGGGAGCAGCTTCCAGCATCCCCACTCCATTAACGAGAAAACAATGGCACAGAGAGACTTAGCAACTGGCCCATGGATGCACCAATATTATATCATTCGTTGGTCACAAAGTTCCAGAGCTTAGAGCAGCCGAAGAAGCACAGAATCATGCAAAGTAGGGTGGCAGGCAGGGAGGGGGAGATGCAGGGATTGTTCCTTTGAGACCACAGCTCAGGCAGCCTACGGAGGACACCCAGGGTATGTAGAGAAGCAGCTAGACAGAGGGACAGAGGGAAAAAGGCCAGGTCTAGAGGGGCTTTGTCTGCCCTACTAGTTAACATGAAGGGCCAAGACAATCCGGGGAATTTTGAGAATGAGGGTGGCATAATCATATGATGTCTTGCAGCATCCATGATCCGGAGGAAGCATGCTGAATACCTAGGCTAGGGCAGTGAGGATGCTTAGGAGAATCAGAACAGGGCAGGGCTTCAAAACAGTTAGAGATTAAGGACGCCCAGTGATTGACTGTGTGAACCTGGACAAAGGAGAGGGAGACATCAGGAGGGCTCTCAGTTAAGACTCCAGTTCAATTATTGTCTTTCTTTAAGGAGGAAGATCAGGTACACAAAATAAAATATAATTACCAGCTTGGATGTATTGGATGGGAGAGACCTAGGGTCGAGTTGTTCAGAACTGGGAGTTAAAAATGCACATGTGGAAGCAAGAAGAGAGAGTCAGGGACCCAGAATGAGAGGTCCTTGGGATGTGGGCTCCAGAGGAAGGTAGCCTGAGTTCCAGCCTGGTCACTTGGCACCTGGAAGCTTTGGCTAATAGGGCCATTGTCAGGATTAAGGAAACAACCTAGAGCCCAGATTGGCTTAAGGGCTCAGGGAATGTTTGATGTTTGATGTGTGTGTGTGTGTGTGTATGTGTGTGTGTGTGTGTGTGTGTGTGTGTGTGTGTTACATTTTACTTACTTCATGTGCACATGTGTGTGTATGTGTATGGCACAAAAGTGTGCCACAGTGGTCACCTAGAGATCAGAGGACAACGTGCAGGACTTGCAGGAGTCAATTCACTCCTTCCACCACACAGATTCTGGGGATCCAACTCAGGTTGCTAGGCTTCTCAATAAGTCTTTACCTGCACGGCCATCTCACCAGCCCACATTGCTACTATTGATAATAGTATTGTTGCTGGGCATGATGCATGCCTGTAAGTTCAGTCCTTGGGAAGTGGAGGCAAGAAGATGAGGAGATCAAGACCACCCTAGGCTACATATCCAGTCGAAGGCTAGCCTAGGCTAAACAAACAAAAACAGTATTGTTTAACATTTGCAGTTCAAGAGGAGAGTGGGCCACTTGGAGAAAGTGGAGAGCTGACCCAGGAGAAAATGGAAAGATTGAGAGCGGAGAGCTTAGAAGGATGGAAATTTAGAGAGGATTGAGCCACAGAAGTTTCCTGGTCAATGAAGACATGGGCATTTGTACAGCATAGAGGTCAGAGAACTCATTTTAAATCAGTTTCACTCGCGGCCTCTCTCCACAGCAATCCAGTGCTCTCCCTCAGGATAGCAGCCTGCAGCAGAGCTCAGGGATCTGCACATAGTGAGGTGTATTTGAATGTTGCCATGTACAGGAAACAGGACTGTGTCTCAGTTTCTGCAGACTGGGTCTCAGTGAAGACCTTAGTGAGTGCACACGTGCATGAAGACACAGGCTCAATTCTGGTTCTGCCAGGACTTCTCTCTCTCTCTCTCTCTCTCTCTCTCTCTCTCTCTCTCTCTCTCTCTCTCTCTCTCTCTCCTCTCTCTAAGGTATGGGGGACTCACCAGTGAGATGAGATTAACTAATACACCTTACTCTTAGGGCATCTCCCTCACAGAAGTTAACACCCGAGACTGCCTTGTCAAACGCCTCTCCCTTTACAAATGAAGTGTTAGTAAAGGAAAGAGGTGATGCCTCAGCCAGTCATTATACTCCAGCAAACAGCAGGAACATAGATGCTGCCTGGGGTCTTGGACAGGAAAAGAATGTGATCCACAGTGTAGAGGGAAACTGTAATTTGGCGAACAGCTTTGTTCTTTCCAGGGGCTCTGGCCCCTTCATTCCGTGAGAGATTTCAAGTCCTTGATTTTGCTGTCTGAATTCTATCGAAATCAAGGATTAAGACATCTTTTGGCAGGCCTTTTCTAACATGTCACTTTAATTACTTTGGACATTTTATTTGGTTTTCTCTCATTAGTAGAACAGCCAGAGTCTTGAGATTGCAAACTCTCGGCAGGCTCCGTGGGGAGAATTCCCAACCCTGAGGTTGTGCTCTAGGTCCTTTCCTGGAAGCTGGGCTCTGAGCACTGTACACATCCCAGGTGTGGCAGACTCTCCAAGTGGCTCTCTGGAGAGTCCCAGCTCTGCTCAAAGTCAAGCAGTCAAGCATGTTTGGAGGAGGAGGAGGAGCTGACCAGCCCAGGTTCTGACTCTGGGCTTCATCAATGACATCGACTTCCCTCCAAGCCAGCACCTGGGTCCCAGAGATCTTTGCAAAGACACACGGAACTGAATCTTCCATTCCTCTATAATTAATTTATGAATACCCTTTACATATAAGAAAGTCTATTTGAAAATATCATAACCTTTTAAAGGAAAATATAAAAATTTCACAACCCTACCAACCTTCTTTCAATATGAAGAAGGAAGAGGCATTGCTCTGTGGTTAGAGGGTCTGGGAACCACTTTTCTCACAACAGTGAGGACTGAATGAGATAAATTCCTTCTTGGCTGTTTTCAGGGACTAGCTGAGCCAATGAGCACAAGTTAGCCTCTGAACACTATGCCTCCTGGGTGACCCTCTCTGATCTCAGAAGACACCCCAGAAACCATGGGAAAAGGGAGGCAGAGAGAAGAGAGGGGGCCCTCAAAGCTGGGTCAGAGACCCCCTGTGGCTCTGACTCACTTGACAAAGCAGTGGGCTCCCTTGTGTCTAGTTCCCTGTTAGCTCTCTGCACACGTCAGACTACCCACCTTTACAGCTCTGCCTGGGACTGGAGAGGCTGGGGGCGGGGCTGGGGAGAGGGCTCCCTATTTAGAAACGGCACTGAGATGGAAAGATGATATGACACATCAGTTCATGTCAAAGGAGCTCACTCTTCCCGCCTACAGCATTAGCAATTTCTTACCAAGGTTCAAATTAAAAAAAAATTCTATGGACCTCATTTATTTTATTTGTAGCATAATTCAACAAGACACCGAGGCTCTGAGCAGGGTGGGTGCCTGCCCCAAGGGCAGAGAATGGGATGGGGGTGGGGATGTGCACTTTGGCTATCTAGGGAGAGGGTGACAGGGGCCTGGGAGTGGGAGACCTCTGGTTTCTGCTTCAGATCTCTCATTCTGCCTCAGGCCCCTTGTCTAGACCCATTCTGTACTTCTGAACAGCCTGGTCCAGGGATCCCAGATTCAGGCAGTTCTGGCCAAAGCTATAGCCAGGGGAGGGGAGGGGAGCTGGGCACGTGGAAAATCATCCTCTGCTTCTAGCCTTGAACAGCCCCTGCTTCACAAGGACACTGAAGTCTTGACGGTGGCTGGGACTGCCCTAGGCCTGCTACTCCCCTGTCTGATGTCCCTGTTTGGCATTTGGCCATATTTCCCATGCTCCCCCTCTCCCCCATGGGTAAGCCCACACTCGGCATAGTCTCTTTCTCTGCAGGGTTGAATGGTCTACAATTCCATTTCTTTCAACCTTTTTCCCTCTGGCATTTGGGTGACGCCCTCTGGGAATCTGAATCTGGTTTCTTCATATGAGAAGAATTTTAGATGTGTTTGTGAATTGGTGGGTCGGGGATTGAGAGATACAGGAGGAGGTTTTCTTCTGTTTTGATACTGGCTAGTCACCACAGTGGCATCAGCAGCTGATGGTGAGGCAGGAAGAGACCAGCTAGGGTGAAGCTTGTCATAGTGTAAGAAAAAGTATTTTTAGTGTTACTTTCTGAATGTGTGCCTTTGTAGGTGTCTGACTAGGTTTCTCTGCATCTCCTGTGCCTGTCTCCTCTATCTCAGTGTCTCTGTCTCTTTCCTGCAGTTACTCTGGCACCAGAAGCCTGGAGCTCCGGCCTCTTCCTGCAGCCCTGTCAGGGCAGAACCTCTTTCGCTCTGTTAGGTTGAGAAATGCCAGAGACGCAGAGCTGCCTGCCGAGTGTGGAGGCTGGATCCGGGAACAATGAGAAATTATCTGTTAATTCTCAGCTCCTGCCACCTGCTCTGCTCCAAATAGGCTCCTTTGCCTTTAGTTTAGAGGCAAATTCCCCCACTCAGTGTAAGCAAAATATTGATTTCACTGCATCACAGACCTGGGCCCTTGGAAAGTTGGTCCTGTGTTTTTTCATTCTCTGCAAAGGCAAAACAAGGCGCTTTGTTCTGCGAAATGTCCCTAGGAACTCGAGAGGGGGAGGGAGAAATCACCGCGGAGTGAGAGTTGCCGTAAACACTGGCAGAGAGCAGCTCTCCATTTGTGTTTTACATAAACACAAAACCCCCGCTTGGGAAGCTGCTAATGAGCATGTAGCCTGGAGCCTCGGAACTCCGATCTCTCCTGGGGGCTGGGGTTCGCACTGGCGGTGAAGGGGAGGATGACGGCGAGTCTTGGGTTCCTCAGGTGAGTTGAAGGAAGTGGAGAAGCGGAAGCTTACCTGTTGTGGAGACAGCAATCCAGCACCACCGGCTGAAGGTGGTCCAGACTGCACAGGGCCCATGGATCAAGCCTCCTCAGTCCCTCCCGCCCGAAATCCTACATCTCTCAAAGGCAGATTCCAGGGACCCGGGTGGAAGCTGCGAACCGGCTATAATTAATCGCCCCTCCCCACTATTCCCTAACACGGTGCGCACAGGCTGGTTGTACCAACCGAGCCTTCAGCACCACGGACAGGGCCTCAGCATTTCCCTTGCTCTATCCCGCCCTCAGTGTCTGGGGTTTGCAACTGTAGGGCCGGCTGATGAGGCTGGTGCAGATGGTGCACGATAGGGATCGCCTGGAGCTGGCGCTCCGAATCTCCTCCCTCCGGAGCCTGAGTCACAGCCCAAGCCACTTCCAATTAGCTGGCTAATTCGGAGGAAAGACCCTCCTCCCCGACCACTCTCCCTTGCACACACCAGCCCTGTAGTTGGCAGGTGCAGGGGCTCCGGCTAAAGTTTCTCTCCCAGATCCCACCTTAGGAAGGCGACACGTTGATGATAGGTGAGGGCAGGAATCTACCGTGATAGGACATTACAGGGCTCTGTCCGCTGGCAGTTAGCAATGGCTGCTAGATTTCCCGTGAAGTGAGACTCCTATTTAGTTTTCGGTCTTTCTGGCTTCTTGTTATGTATGCTTCATAGAAAAATATATTATTTCTGGTAGGGTTGGTCTGATGCGTGGAAGGTGGGACTGGTGGGAACCGAACCCCTTCCTGAAATGCTCCCCATTCCTATTCGCCAGAAACTTTCTCCTCCCGTTGCCATGGAGAGAGACGGCCGCTGCCTCCGTCGCCATAGCAACGTGCGGGTGCCTTGGACCACAAGCTTGCGGGGCTCTGAAAGTCTTCTTTACAGTTCCCCTCACTCCGCAGTCTTGGGGTCTTCTATCTCCGAAGCTGAGACCCGGCAAGTCTGGCTAACTTCTCCTGTCAACAGCCATGGCAGGGTCCTCCCGCCGTACAGTCAGGCCATCCCTTTTTATGTTGTGTTATTGCGATGCCCACTTGTGCGGCATGTGGCAGTTTCCCCAACGTTTTCACAAGTACTACCTATATTCTCAGGGAGCTCACAAAGCACCAGTAATCATTACACCTCTTTTACGAAAAAGGAAAACTGAGTCCCAGAAAGGCCCAAGGTCACGTCCGCAGTGGCCTTGAATCCTGAACGATGTGGGACCACAGGGTTGGAACCTTCCCGGACTCAAGGCAGGTCCCTGCGTGTGGAGGGGGCGGCCGAGAGGCGCCAGACTTGCCAGCTGCCGCGGGATGCCACGTGAGGGGCGGGGACCCTGCGGGGAAGTGATTAAAAGCACAGTCGAGCCGCAGGGGGCCGCTGCGGGGAGGGTCTTCTTGGGGCAGCCTTGCCCCGCCCCAGTCCGGTCGTGGCTGGGGTTCGAGCCACTGCTCCGCAGGCCTGAGTGTACGGGGCATGAGCGGGGTTTGGGGGGCCGGAGGGCCTCGGTGCCAGGCGGCGCTCGCGGTCCTGGCCTCTCTGTGCCGGGCCCGGCCGCCCCCTCTCGGGCTGGACGTAGAGACTTGTCGGAGCTTCGAGCTGCAGCCCCCGGAGCAGAGTCCGAGCGCGGCCGACTCAGGTACCGGGAGACCCAGAGCCCCCTCCATTCCTGGATTTTCACCGCGGTGGCCTCCCTTCCCCAAGGCACCGGTCCAAGAGCCCCAGCAACCTCAGAAGTCTAGCTTAGGGTCCCAGCCTGGGCCAATCCCCTGGCTCACCGCCCGCAGGAAGAAATTCGAAGGGGATCCGGGAGGAGAACCCCTTCTCCCCTCGGGTCACTAATGGGAGAGCTCCGAGATGCGGCACTCCTGGGGCCTCAGTTTCCCTGGTGTCTCTAGGCTCACCCCAGGGGCGATCGGCCAGGGCCGTGGAGAGGGAGACATCCTGGCTGTGGAGGAAAGCCTGAGTTCCCCGGGGTATCCAGGGTCCGAGGCCCCTCAGTGACTGGGTGAAGGCGGGTCGAGCCCCTGGGCTTGGGAAAAACTTGCGTCTGCAGCTGGCACGCGGTCTTTGTGTCCAGGTCTCTCAGCAGCGAGTGGCTGTCTGCGTCTCGCCGGGGGCAGGGTGGGGTGGGGGCGGGGAGGGTGTCGTGGCGTACCCCCCCCCCACGGCACCCCTATAACTCGCTCCCTCGGTCTCTCTCTGACTCACTCGGACTCCGGGCGGGTGCGCAACTGAGCCGGTGCCTCTCGCCGACTTTGCCAGGCGGGAACCTCCTGCCCCGGGCGGTGCGGACCCTGCGCCGGACGTAGCCCCGGCGGCCGCCCGAGCCAAGTCGAGCTTCCCGGAGCCGGTGAGTCCAGAGCCCGAGCCCGAGCCCCGCGGGGAGGGTCCCGCGTGCAGCCGCGACGTCTCGCGGGAGTCGCGACAACAGGGGTGGCGTGTCGCGCCCTGGCGGCGGGAGCCGCGGGAGTGTCCGCGGCGTGGCAGCCGACCTGCCCGGGTATGTACCTGCTGCATCGGTCTTTGCCGCCCAGCTCGCCCGCTGCAGCGGGATCCTTTGTCCCACAATGAGGAGGGTCCAGGACAGAGCGAGTATGGGTCGTGTCCCCTCGGATGGAAGGGCCCGGGGCAGCGCGAGGCCCGGAGTGAATGCGGCGTGGGGGTGGGGAGATCCTGCAGAGACCGAGGCGCTGGAGTTCCTCGGGGCTCCGCAGACTCACTGAACCTTGTCCCTAACCGAGACCCGGACTCGGACCCTAGTGGCTCTGGGCCTAGGCTTAAGTGGGAGTCGCTTCATGGTTCCATATGGCTGGTGCGGGAAAGAGAGGAGGGGAATGCTAGAGGCAAGAACATGGTCCCCACTGGTCTCCCCAGGGACAAGTGGCCAGGGACCAGAGGATAGGTTCTGGGAGCAGGTGCAGGTCGGGTAAGCTCCCCAGTGACCTCAGGCTCCAGAACCCTGTTTCCTTTTGAGGCTAAAGGTCAAAGACAGAGGTAGATTCTGGGTTAGGAATAGAGCCTTTGAGGGAGGGAGTAGAGAGGCCAGGAAGGCTGCGTGTATCCTCCAGGAGGCTGTATCCAGCCTTGTGTGAGTGAAACCCACCTCACATCTGTATGAGTCATTAGGAGCGCTGCTCTATCTCTCTGGCCTTCTCTGGCACTATTTTATCAATGAATTGATGACCATGGCGGCAGAAGAGACCAAGACCAGGCTTAAAGTACTTTGGCGAGTAGAACAGTGATTTAAGTTGCTCTCCCTCTTCGGTCTTCTCAGGACAGATTCGAGTGTCATTAGACACCGTTTCTCTGGTGTCCTCTCCTTCTGCACTCGCCAACCCCATATACTCCCAAGACAGAAATTTTCTCATCAGTCATTCCCCCTCCACCCCCCTTCCATTAGCTCCCTTCCATCTTTCCCTCAAAGGCTCCATCTGCAGTGGGGTCTTCCCTCTGGGCTTGATACCTGAGAGTATGGAGGGCCAGAACACATCCACAGAGATCTGCGTTACTGCCTGTCCACCGCAAAAATGCTGGGGGCAGGTAGACTGTTGTGTGGACGTGTTGGGGGAGACACTGGTATTCTGACTCCCAAAAGATTTCTTTAATCTGAATGGCCAAGTTGAGGTGAATGAAGCCTGGGCGAGAGGCAGGGTACCAGCTCCATCAGTACCCTGCCCTAAGGTGAATTTGAGTTGTACAAGCTGCCCTGGCTCTGGGGAGCCTTAACTTGGTTACTGTGTCTGTCACAAGCCCCCATATCCTGGACCAAGATAGGACAAGAGATGCAGGTAGTCAGGGGGCCCAGATCGCATCACTGGCTCGGCTGGCTCCAGGACCTTGGGGGTTTAGGTGAGCACTGGGTTGATGGAGATGTAGTGTTCAGGCCAGCGTTCAGACCTTCCACCTCCCAGCCTGCTCCTTGCACCCCAGAGACTCCATCTAGGATCCGATCCTCCAACCAAAGCAACGCTGGATCTTTTCATCTGCAGTTTCAGGGGAAAAAATGCAAGTGAGCAGCGTATGCTCAGCTCCCCTTTCCATCCTATCTTTTTTTCTTGCCTTCTGCCAGCTCCAAAGTCTCTAGCTCCCAGGATTCCCAGTAATACCCTGAGCTTCAACAGTTGAGTCCACTACCATTTGCACAGACCTTCCCATAGGCCAGGGTCTGGGTAAGGAATTGCATCAGAAATCTCCATGAGTTAGACCCTGACTTGGAAAGATCTATACTGAAACTTTTCACTTTCCCACTTCCTCTAAAAACCCTGAGGATAAAAGGTCTGCTTTCTTTCCTAATTTACTCCTTATATGCCCCCAATGCACTCAAATAGTCACCAACAGGCTTTCCTTCATTTTCCCTGTTGAGGTGAATGAACTTTACATATCATCCAAGTTGCAAAGGGCAAAGTGTGCAACAGAAATCTGACTGCTCTGGAATATTTAGGAACCTGAAATCTGACCCAAGCTGCCTGGTGCTGCAGGCTGGCAGCCAGGAGCGGTTGTTTGCAGCCTACCTATGGCCGTAGATGGATGTAATGTTTGTTAGCTTTACTAATGACTCTAGAGATGTTCTGTGATCCAACCACCTGGTTTTGAAGTTGGCTTTTGCAGCCTAGAGAATGTCCGCGCCCCCCCCCCCCCCCCCCCCGCTCCTGTATGTGCTGGCAAATGAAATGCACATTTCTCTAAAACAGAGTCCCATTTCTTCATCTAAAGAATCAGACACTCCCTGGCTCCTTCTAGACGAAAGGAAGGAATATATTTTACATTTGTGGAAGTCACGCACCACCCTAAACAACTGGCGGGATGATTTTCCAATACTAGTATGTTTCATTCCTTAACTTATTTTTCCTCTCTTGATGTTTTGAGACAGGATCCAGCTATGTAGCCCAGGCTGGCCTCGAACTTGTGACAATCCTCCCGTTTCAGTCTCCTGATACAGCACCACCACACCTAGAATGCACTCTGAGTGTCTTAAAGTCTAACTTCTAACAGTTGTGGCGCCCTTGCATTCTAGATGGCTCCAGGAGTTCTGTTCTCCCTCTGGCTGTGACGGGGCCGAGTGGAGCTGGTCGTTCTAGTGTGCTCCATTCCCTCAAGCTCTGTGCAAAAGCTGTGTTTTCTCTTCTTACTGATCAAACATTTCTTTGTCTTCTTGGCCCCCTGAGCTGGGGGGCGGGACTGTAAATGATGAGGACTGACTTTGGGGTTGGGGTTCGGGCCATGCTTCTTTAGGGTTGTCTTGAGTTGGGTTGAGCATGGTAGGAAGACCCGATTGAGCTCAGCCTCACCCCCACAGCTAGGACTTAGGAGGAGGAACCTCTAACACTGAGCCTCTTAGGAAGTATGGTCCGAGCTGCGGCAGCTGGGCAGCCAGTCCAGACACTGCAGGTTTAAATGACACCTTATCCCTCAACTCTCTCTCTCTCTGGGGCACGGAACTCCTTCCCCATGACATCCCGCACAGCTCTCGCCTCTCACTAGTGCAGCTATAAACTGGGGCGGAGAACAGAAGGGAGAGAGTGGCTGGCTGTTCCTCCCCTCCACCACACCAACTTTTAATTCCCCATTCAGGGGTACCATGGGAAAAAAGGTACAGTGACCATCTGCAATAATAATAATAATAATAATAATAATAATAATAATGTACAGTGACCATCTGCAATAATAATGATGATGATGATGATGATGATGATGATGATAAGCCGAATTAGTGCCGAAGCTCTTTTCACCATAACGTTCTACATTAGCCTCCAATTTGTCTCTGAATCCTCAAACGATGGTGAAAGCAGGCACCCAGTCATAAAGCTTGGTGCGGCCATAATTAGCCCGGCATTGTCTCTCCTCATCACAGTTTTTTCAGGAGCATTAATTCCTTCTCTGTTTGGACTCTGCTAATTATCCCCATCGGTAGCTCGCCTGGCTCTCTAAAGAAGAAAAGGAAGCAATGGCCCTCTGCTCCCCCTCCCCCTGACTCTGAATTTAATTACACCCACTTCTCCTAATAAATTTACAAGCCACAGCAGGGCTTATTATTAATGGACCGTGTCTGTTAGCCTCAGTAAGGACCAGCTATTGTTTTCCCAATACACACACACACACACACACACACACACACACACACACACAACACACACACACACACACCACAGCACATCACACTCACACAACACATACCACATACACACACCACACACACACAGAGCACACACACACACACACACACACACACACACACACACACACACACACCACAGCACATCACACTCACACACCACAGCACATCACACTCACACAGCACATACCACATACACACACCACACACACACAACACACACACACACACACAACACAACACACACACAACACACACACACACACACACAAAAAAAAAAAAAAAAAACACACACACACACACACACACACACACACACACTCATGGGTATTCCTCAGGGATATCACTGGATGGGACTTTTCAGGAGCCACGAGCTATTTGGTAGTTCATGGGTAACTTGAGGACACGCACTTCTCAGAGAAGAAGAAAAATCAGAGTGGAGGCTAGTTCCAACCCAAGGCTGCAGGGATCTGGCCAGGTTTAACAGATCAGACCAAAAAGCAGAGAACACTCTCGCCTCCTCCAGATTCCAGGTAAGAGATGCTTCCCTGACTCTGCTGTGCCGCTTTGAGTCTGCAGTGCTAATGCCCCACCTCCAGTCCCCGGAGACGCCTGGTTCAAGAGCCTGCACCCGGGTGCAGAAAGCCCTACATCCAAATCCCTGCTCTTCTGCCTCACCCACTGCATCCCTTGAGCAAGTGACTTGGTTATCATCTCTATACTTGGTTTATCTGTGAGAAGTGAATATGAATTCTTCAGGAGGCTGTAAAGATTAAATGAGATGATATGAAAGGCACAATGCTTGCTGCATAGAAATGAACAGCAAATACGATCATTAATATTAATATGAATGGTTCTGCCTGGAGTCTCTTCCCTCCCTGGACTAAATGCTGTTCCTTCCATGTTATTGGACCTCTGTATCTCTTCTTCTCTGAGCTGTGGTTTACCTATGTCTCCATAAAGATGTGAAGAAAAGCACAGCTGGGCATCTGTATTTCTGAGGGGCCAGCAACAACTCCAGGCCCTGGGCCAGGCTTCTCTGGTACTGGAGTGAGCTGGGAACCTGTCCTTTCTTTGCTATTTCTCTCTCCAGTTTGTCTTTTCAATTACAATCTGTTAGCAAGAATGCCCGTGATGGTTACAAAATGGATTTCCCTGACATGGGAACACATTAGAATGAATGGCAACAATAGCAAGCGATAAGAGTTGCTGATGAATCCTAACACTATGGATGGAGGGAAGAGGAGGGGGCACCTGGTCCGTCCTTAGAGAATGAAGTGTCACAGGGAAGACAAGCAGGCCCTAGGATGCTAATGAATAACTTAGCATCTCTGGATGAGGAAGGAGGCCAATGAGCCATCACCCTACCAGATAGTCTCACTTAAGGTGACCAAGCAGGCCCTACCCTAGTGACCTTCAAGGGAATCTTCAATTCCCAGGAAGGAGAAGGGAACTGAGGCCACTTTGCCCTCTGACCTAGGGTCTCTGTTCTCTGCTCTAGAGGCCTAGCTGTACATAGCAAACAATTATACTTAACCAAAAAAGAAAACCAAGTCTTGGGGGATAACAGCAGCTTGTGTTTGGGGAACACTCTCTGCTTATTAGGGCTGTGCTTATTTGATTTTCATAATGATCCAGTGAGGTAGGAAGAACCATTAGAAAGCCACGTGGATGGCATGCACTTTTCAGTCATCTACACTGGTTGCTCCCCCTCCCCCCACCTCTCGAGATATCTGCCACATTTCTGTGTGCCTTGTGAAGTCCAGGTCCCCAGCTAGGATTAAAGCCACATGCCTTTGTTCCAGACAATGTCCTTGGGATTATGTCTCCAAAGCATAAATAGATCTACCCATTTTTTTCTCTCCCAGAGGTGGCTAGATGGTCTGAAAGCAGGTGCCATAACTTGGATTGGTAGCGTCTGCCCAAAAGCCCACGTGTTGCAAGCTTGGTTCCCGAAGTCGGGAGGGGTGGAACCTTCCAGCAGTGAGGCCTGCTGTTGTAGCAGGCCCCCAGTCCCTTCCCTCTTCTCTTCCTCTCTCTTGCTTCTTGGTTATGGTGGAAGAGGTTGTGTTTCACCACACCCGTCACTATGATGGGCCACCGTGGGCCAAACGATGGGACTGACAGATCATAGACTACAGATCATACCTCCAGAACAGTGAGCCAAAACGAACCTTTGCTCTTCAGAAGTTGTTATCTCAGGCATTTGTTAGAATGACAGAGAGCTGACTCACACACTGGGGATGAAGGCTGGCTGAGTTCAAGACCACCCAAGTTATTTTAAGTCCTCTGCAATTACCACCTCCTCTTGTTTTCTTCTTCTTCTTCTTCTTCTTCTTCTTCTTCTTCTTCTTCTTCTTCTTCTTCTTCTTCTTCTTCTCCTCCTCCTCCTCCTCCTCCTCCTCCTCCTCCTCCTCCTCCTCCTCCTCTCCTCCTCCTCCTCCTTCCTTCTTCCCCCCACCTTGTCAGATTTTTTTCCTTTGGGCTGCTAGTTCACAAATAACAACACAGAGACATTATTAATTATGAAAGTTTAGCCTTTGCTCAGGCTTGTTTTTAACTAACTCTTATAACTTAAACCAACCCATTTCTATTAATCTTCGTTCTGTCACGTACCACTCATCCTGGTTCCTCTGTGTCTCCTCAAGTCTCTCTCATGGAGCTAGATTCTTCCTCCTATTTCCTTTCCCTGCCAGGAAATCCAACCTATACCTCCTGCCTAGCTATTGGCCATTCATCTTTTTATTACCCCAATCACAGGAGTGTACAAATATCCCACAACATCTTTCTTTCTTTCTTTTTTTGCACGTGGGGGGTGGGGGGAGAGGGGGGGATGATTTGTTTGTTTGTTTGTTTGTTTGTTTGTGTTTTTGTTTTTTAAGACAGGGTTTTCCTGTGTAGTTCTGGCTGTTCTAGAACTCACTCTGCAGACCAGGCTGGCCTTGAACTCACAGAGATCCGCCTGCCTCTGCCTCCCGAGTGCTGGGATTAAAGGCGAGCACCACCACTGCCCGGCCTGCTCTTGCTTTCTTACTTACTACCTTATGCCTCCCGTATGGATGAACTTTTTCTGTGTCCAGAACCTAGTTCTCCTTGCATTGTCTGCCTGTGAGATGTCAATGCCCAGGCTCTTCTAGTCCTGGGAGAAGATTCTCCAGGCATGGGGTGGCTCTCCTGTTCTTTCATAACCAGTTTTGAGTGCTAGGGACTGATTCCCAATCATCCTCTGTCTTCTCTAAGCATAGAGCCAAGGGAGCAGCAGCTGGAGGTCACATGGAGAAGCAACTGCAATAGCAACTACACAAAGGGGAGGGGAAGAATCCCCTGGTCCCTCCCCCACCTCCTTTCATTTATGAATTCAGGGTTTTGTTTTTTTTTTTTTTTTTTTTTTTTTTTTGTCAAGCTGAACATTTAAATGCACTCTGTGCTCTCTGGATTCCCCCCCTCACCTCCTCCCTTCTCATTAAAATTCTAATTATTACCAGGGCAAGTAAAATGTATGATCAAAGGAAAGCACTTCCCTAGAAATACCTTTTGTTTTCAAGTGGCTCACTGCAGAAAATGGGCCCAGAATAACCGTAACAAAGAGTGCACATGGGAAGGGTCCAGAGATGTCCAGACACTTAGAATAAGGCTATACATATCTACAGTAGCTTTCCAGATGCACCCAGAAGGGCAAGGGCTTGGAAAGACAGTCTCCAAGCCATTTAGATCATAAACGTACAACAGGAAAAAAATTTGAGTAAGTGCTTCCAACGTGTGTGTATCTGTCTCCAAGTTATATCTACCAAAGTGCTGTTGCTGAGCCCTATGGACAAGACTGGAGACTAGACTCACCTCACTGACTGTGTGACCTGGGCAATCTGTTAATTCTCTGGATGTTACTGGATGCAAAGGGAGATCAATAATTTCACCTGTTTCATTAGAGAGGACCACATGATTGGATATATGAAAACCATTTTAATATTGGACATAATGATGTTGAATAAATTGACTAAATCCAATAATAAAATACTTACTACTATCAACCCATATATGACTTTTTGACTACCTATATGCCATAATAAATATTACAATATCTTGGAAATTTTCTCTCTTGGGATACATGCATGCCTCATTGGAGACCTGGTAACCTCTAGAGCAATAGTTCTCAGCCTTCCTCATGCTATGACCCTTTAATACAGTTCCTCACGTTGTGGTGACCCCCAACCATACAGTTATTTTTATTGCTACTTCATAACTGCAATTTTGCTACTGTTATGAATCGTAGTGTAAATATCTGTGTTTTCTGATAGTCTTAGGCGACCCTAAGAAAGGGTCATTTGACCCGAAAGGGGTCATGATTCACTGGTTGAGAACGGCTGTTCTAGAGGACCGGCTAGTGCCAGTTCCAAGCCAGAGAAGGGCTCTGGAGTCCCTGTGCTGGGCTGAGTAGGGCAGAGGTGGTGGGAAGAGCCTTGCAGACAATCTTCTCTTCACCTCTTTTCATGGAGGCACCTGGCTGCTGGGGCAGGGACTAGACAGGGAGCTGGAAGGTCACTGGCTCCTCGAGAGCATGGCTAAAGTTCTTACTTCCTCAGGATGTAGGGTAGCTTTCTTTTAGGACTGGATACAGTAAAAGTACCTGGAGGGACCTAGGCATTTTGCCAAGCCTAGCTCAGAATCTGGCAATCTGGCATAGCTAAACTTAAATAGGAAAGACTTATAACTCATTCATGTATGCCTGCTCATGAATGAAAACACACTATACCAGGAACCAGTAGGAGTCTAGAGTTTAATCTGGGACAAACATCATAGAAATGGAAAGAATAGGATAGTGGACACTGGGCCCTGGCCCAGGTGTCCTATGTCTGACTAACCTGTGGCCTCTTGTAAGCCACTCCTCTGGGCCACTGCTGCCATCTTGAAATAGACAGCCTTGCCTTGGTACTTGTTGACTAATTGCACATGGTAAGATTAATAAGTTAGCAGCCAGTCTAGAGGCTCCAACCTCCAGGTCTGCAGGAACCAGCCAAGTGAAAGACAGCAGAAGGTTGAGCTGATGGGACTCATCCACGTAGAGGAAGTCACCAATCTGCCCACGGCCAGTTAGCAAGTCATTGGCCATCTTCCAGAAAAATGTCAAACATCTGGGGTAGTGACAGTTATGGAATTTCATAGCTTCTCACACAATATTAGCCAAACCAAACTCCTAGGCTGGCTCATCCACAAGTGATCATGTGACAGCCCTTCCAGGCATACCTCTGGCTCAGAGCCTTGGGCTTTTGGATTCATCTTTACATCTGGGGAGAGGAAGTGGGGTAGGAGCCTGCATACCAACTCCGCACATGAGGAGGCATTCTGCACAGCTGTCTTGAGATGCTGGGCACCCCTGGGTCTGGACCAGAGCAGGTTAAGGCTTTCAGTGCCTGCTTCCAACCCAGCCACACCGATCACAAATACTCGGTTTACAATAAAACTTCCAAAGAACCACAGAATGGAAGAAGACAGTGACGGGAGTCATTTGTATTTTGTAATTAGCTTTGACCTATATAGACCCTAGTAATCAGGTTCCGACTTACTACAAGTACCTGGTTAGCCTACAACATGAAGAAAACTCTAGGGAAACAGAGACTAACACACCTGCCCTTAGGGAAATGGGGCTGGACACCTCTCCCTGGGAGAGAGCTGGGTGTTTATTGAATTCCTGCTTTGTTTCCGGATCAAACAAGACTAGAACCTGGACAAAGAAGGGAGCATGAGTTAGCCAGCATCTGCCCCTACCTCACAGACTGTGTATGGGTTGGGTGCAGAAATCACCGTCGGGGTCTGGAGATAAAGTCCAGTGAAAGATGACTTGCATAACAAAGGCAAGGCTCTGGGTTTCATCCCCAGTACCCAAATAAAAAGAGCGAAAAAGAAAAACAAGACACTTGGAAGTCTGGCCGCAGTAACTGCTCTAATAGAAATTCAAACAGCGTACAAATACGAACGCTTCAGGAATTTGCACATTTGCTTAGATTCCCATTTAAATCACTGTCCCCTTCCCTGGGCACAAGCCAGGAACAGTAGGGCACGCAGCCAGTACTCCCCAAGCTGGTAAAAGGTGGGGGCAGGGTGATGCCGAAGCAGTCAGACTGTGGTGAACACCAGGCTGCAGATAGTTGACAAAATGGGCCATCAACGGTCAACCCCCAAACCAACTCCTCTTCCCGAGACTTGGCAGCTTGGCTCATGACCGTTCTTCTCTCTTCTTCCGTCTTTGTCCCTTCCATGTGCGCCTTCTTCCAACGCCTCACCTGCTTACCCCCACCTCTGTCTGTCTCTGTCCTTCCCCGCCTGCCTCGCGCCGAGGGCAGGCACCTCTGTCAGCCTCCTCGCCGTGGTAGTTATTGTGTGTGGCGTGGCCCTGGTGGCAGTTTTTCTCTTTCTCTTTTGGAAGCTGTGCTGGATGCCCAGGAGGAACAAGGAGACCTCCAGCCTCTCTTCTGCTAACCCTGCTTCCGAGACCCTCCCAAGTCCCAGCTCCAGACGCAACATGGCGGATAAGCTGAAGGACCCCAGTGCTCTGGGCTTCCTGGAGGCGGCTGTGAAGATCAGCCACACTTCCCCAGATATCCCAGCCGAGGTGCAGATGTCAGTCAAAGAGCACATCATGCGTCACACGAGGCTGCAGCGACAGACCACAGAACCAGCATCTTCCACCAGGTGAAGGGTGCACCTCTCCCCTCCTAACCCCCACGCGCCCATGCTTTCTGATAGAGTGCATCAGAGAGATTCCAGCCTCCGAGAACCAGGGTCCAGAAGTAATAGCATGTGTCTTTGGAGGACCAGATCAGATGGTGGGATCCACGGTGGCAATCAAGAGGGGGGGTGGTGTCAGGTTAGGTGTGACAGAAGGGGAACCTTCACCGTGAGATGCTGTGCATGTGGTAAGCACATGGCTGTGAATGTGAGAACACAGAAGACCAGACTAGAAGCTAGGGTGAGAATTTTGAGGCAAGGAAAAACTTCAGACAGGGGGAAGAGTCCATGCAAAGGCCCAGAGGCATAAAAGTTCATGGTGCATTAAGAGCTGGGTCAATGAAGTTTGGAGCTACAGTCTGTCATGTGTTGGAGGTAAAGCAAGAGAGTCCAGGCTTTCTAAAACCCAGGATTTCTTTAAAACCTCTTTGAGTTCCCTACATGGCAGCAGTTGCATAACCTGGCATCATCTAATTCAAAAGCCTACCAGCAACAACATGATGGCTGCCTGCTTACACTAACTAACTCGAGAAACATCTCTAAAAAAAAGGTGTGGATAGGCGCTGTGTTTACTCAAAATTTGAGAATCTTGTAAATTCCTGGATCTCTGCAATGTTCCTCCAGGCTCAGAGACACCGATCTAGGGGAAAGAGATATGGTCTTCAGAAGACAGGCATGAAGATGCAACGTCTCACAGGCCGAGTCTGTCATATGGCCTTGGGCAAAGAGCTCATTTTAAGCCTCATTTTTCTAAACCATAAACTAGGGCCAATGACTCTGCTAAGGTTGTTGTGAGGAACCAATGAAAGAATCCATGTGATATCGCTGAGAGCTAACGCATGTTGCTAATCGAACACTTGGCCCCGTTCCAAGCACTTTGTATGCATCATTTTACCCTCACACAATTCTATACAGTTGTTACTTTTATTACCTTTATTTTTATAGTGCAGAGAAGTTACTAACCTGTCCAAAGAAGCAGGACCCAAATTAACCTGTGTGGCCTATCTCCAAAGCCTGTTCCTTTAACTACTTGACTGTCTGCTGGATGCTAATTCCTAATAAGTAGTCATGATGGTGGCAGCAGTGGTGATGGTGGTGGTGATGATGATGATGATGGTGATGATGATGAAGATGTAGACAGTAGGAAGGATAGTCCTCCTCTTACAGAGGTTCATGCTCTGATAGAGAAAGCAGTCATGCCTACCAGGAAAGAAACCTAGAAAGCAGATGTCAGAAGAGCAAGAACAATGATTAAAACAATGGCTAACATTTATTGAGCTTGCTGTACAGCAGGGCACCATTCCAACTACTTTACATATATTAAGACACACAATGCTTCCAACCACTCGGTGCACAAAGTGTATGAATAGGAAAAGTGGGGTCAATGAGAGGGAAGGAAGAGGGCCCCACCAGGGGGAGGATGAGGCACCAGGGGTGGGTCTGTCTTGATCCCACTCCTTCCCAAGTCCTGACACACATTTTGTGTGTGTGTGTGTGTGCCTCCTGTCCTCTACCAGACACACGTCCTTCAAGCGCCACCTGCCACGGCAGATGCACGTCTCCAGTGTAGACTACGGTAACGAGCTCCCGCCAGCGGCCGAGCAGCCCACCAGCATTGGCCGCATCAAGCCTGAGCTCTACAAGCAGAAGTCAGTGGATGGGGATGATGCCAAGTCTGAGGCCGCCAAGAGCTGTGGGAAGATCAACTTCAGCCTCCGCTACGACTACGAGAGCGAGACCCTGATTGTGCGCATCCTGAAGGCCTTCGACCTCCCCGCCAAGGACTTTTGTGGAAGCTCTGACCCTTATGTCAAGATCTACCTCCTGCCCGACCGCAAGTGCAAGATGCAGACCCGGGTGCACCGCAAGACCCTGAACCCCACCTTTGATGAGAACTTCCACTTCCCCGTGCCCTATGAGGAGCTGGCTGACCGCAAGCTGCATCTCAGTGTCTTTGACTTTGACCGCTTCTCCCGCCATGACATGATCGGGGAGGTCATCCTGGACAATCTCTTTGAGGCCTCTGACCTGTCCCGGGAGACCTCCATTTGGAAGGACATCCAGTACGCCACTAGTGTGAGTACAGCCCTGTTCCCTTGGCTGCCTGGGCATCGGCAGTTCTGAGTTGGGTGGGAGACATGTCCCCAGATCTCTGTCCCTCTAAAGAGACATAGGAAACTATGGGGACTTCCTAGTGGCCCAGTTCATTCTGGGGAAGCCCTTGAACTCTGCCTAGATGGGGTAAGGAAGGAAGAGAATTTTCATCTTTTGATTTGGGTTGTGTGGTGTGGGTGTTTCTCTCCATTTGCTAAGCCTTAAGTTTGTTATCTGTGAAATCATGTTATGTAGTCTTTTAGAATGAAGGTAAGTCCATACTGAACTAGTCAGTAGGGTCTAGTAATTATTGATTTGTTTTAGAAGCTTGGAATTAGTGATCAAACCAGGCTGTGCCAATCAGTATGAACCAGGTCATGCATGCTGAAGTAACAAACGATCCTGGGAATTTGTGGCTTAGGACATTTGTGGTTTATTCCTTATTTGGTGTTATATGTGCTTCACAGCTTGCCTGTGGCTTCTACTGGGCCTTGTCACCAAGGGAGCCAAGCCAACAGACCCCTATGTCAAAGCATGCTCCCACGTTAGACGTCAGGATGAGGAGACTATGGCAAAGCGGGCAGTATGCCTTAATGCTTCCAGGCAAAAGTGGCATGCATCACTTCCACTCATATTTCATTAGCCAAAGCAAGACACGTAGCGATTCTCAATGTCAAGGAGGCAAGGGCAGAGCAACCCCACTATGTGAAGGAGGAAGGCTGCCGCTGCTTAGGAACAGCACATAGCACGGTCCCTCATCTTAGGCACGGTCCTCTCGCTAGTCTGGGAGATGCAGGAAGCTAGCCTAAGAGAATGGCTGAGTTCACACAGAAGGCCTGACTCCTGGCCTGTCCATAATCACCTGAAAGTGGCCAGGGAAGGTTTCAAAGAGTCAAGGTTTAATTTCATTCATTCATTCATTCATTCATTTTTAGATTCAGAAATCCAATTGTAAATCTAATTGTGTATATGCACGTGTCTGTTTGAAGGAAGGTTTGTGCATGTTCATGCAATGCCTACAGAGCCTTGAAGAGGGGCATCAGATGCCATGGAGCTGGAGTTAAAAGTGGTTGTGAGTTGCCCAGTGTGGTGCTGGGAACCAGTCTCAGGTCCTCTGCAAGAGCAGTGCACACTCAACCACTGAGCTACTGCCCCCTCAGGTTGGGTCTTTAAGAGAAGTGGAGGACACGCTGGGTACAGGACCTAGTGCGGTTTACCCACAGCCTCTGTTAACACTGACAGCATGAGAGGATGGGGTTGTTTAAGGCATCCTGCAGATGGAGCTAGGCTGTAGCCCTCTGCACCCAGCTGTGCGGATGCGAGTCTGCAGAGGCATTTAACCAAACTCTAATGGACTTTAGTGCAAGCTGCTGAAGTGTCTCCCTGGATGTTTCTTGAATTGTACCTTAGCAGAGGTGACTATATATACATCACACACACACACACACACACACACACACACACACACACACACACTCTACCTTTGCACAGTCCATACTTAACATCATTATGTGGACTCTGGCGTGAGCAGCCAGCCTGGCTAGCAGACAAACTGTGTCCTGGGGTGGGGGACAGCAAAACAGCAGCAGCACCCTGAGGGGGGCCAGGGGCTCTGCAGCAGAAATCACCCTGAAATTTACATCTGGTGCATCTCTTCCCTGTGTTCTCCTACAGCAGAGCTTCATTATGGTGGCTACAGCGCCTCACTTCTCACAGTGAGGCTGTGGCCCAGGGAGGAGGAACACTGCTGGGCAGGGGCTCTGGTCCACTCTGTCTCCCTAGGAGCCTCCTCTGTCCCTGAACAGAGCTCAACCCTCCTGTCTTGGAGGAAGAGCCAGCCTCGTCATGGAACAGGCTGTCTATGTGCAAGCACATCCCTCACCTGTATGTAACTTTCCACTTCCTGGAATGTAGCTGTCCCCGCCCTGGTCCCATTGCCACCTCCCCTGCCCAGGTTCAGAAGAAGGCAGGCCCTCTCTAGTCAGTGTGAGTAGAGGCTTCCTCCATCTCCTTGTCCTAAGAGGACTATGAGGGGCCCGGGTGAGTGTGGGGCTGGGGTAAAAGGCAACCTTTTTGACTCATAGGAACTTAAAATCTAACCAAAGAGACAGGTGGTTTATATTCAGCAGCTGCAGGCCAGAAAATACTGTTTACTGATCACAATTTCCAAAGCCATGGGAGAGAAAAACAGTGGGGGAGATCTCCAAATGAGAGGGATTGAAGTCGATGGGGAAGGATGGACACAAATAAACCACCAGGCCCCAAACGGTGGGGTATTCTAGATGAGGAGTAGAGGGAGGCCAGCCCAGGCATTTCCAGGTCTGCAGAGCTGGGTACCAGACCTGGACTTGCCTGCAGACTCTCTGAGCTGGGCTCCCTCTTCAGGTGAGGAGCATGGAGACCCTGCAAGCCCAACGCCTCACCAGTCAGCATGGGCCTGGAGAACTGCCTCAAACCTCACAGACAAGAACTCAAGGAAGGGGAGGAGGGCTTCTACAAACAGGCTGGTGGTTCTTACCTCTGTCGTGATGTTGGCTGTGAAATTTAATTAGTTGGGGACCAGGGAGACCTAAGTCACAGCCACAGGGAATGACCGAGCACTCAGAGTGTATGAAATCCAGTAGCCCGTGCAGGGGTGGAGGTGGGGAGGGGCAGATGAGTGAGGCCAACAGCCAGGTCTCGTTTCTCCCCTGTGCTTGATTTTGTCCTCAGAGCTGTACTTCAGACCTGAGCTTGGAGTGACAGTTTTTCTGCTCCGGCCCAGTTGGTCTCTCAATGTGCCTGGCAGTCCTGCCTGGGTTTGCAGGGCTCTGTCTTACTTTGCTTTTTATTGTGTGATAAAATACTGGCCAAAAGCAACTTGGGAGAAAAGGGTTTATTTCAGTGTACAGCTTACAGTCAGTCCATAGTCAAAGGAAGTCAGGGCGGGAACCTGGAGACAGGAACTAAAGCAGAGGCCATGGAGGAGTGCTGTTTCCTGGCTTGCTTTTCATGGTTTGTTCAGTTTGTACAACCCTGGGCCACTTGCCCAGTGGTGGTACCTCCCACAGTGGGCTGGACCCTTCCACCTCCACCAGTAGTCAAGAAAATGCCCCACAGATACACCTACAGGCCGATCCGGTGGAGACAATTCCTTAATTGAGGTTTCCTCTTCCAGCATTTAGTTTGTGTCAGATTGACGAGAACTAACCATCACAGACCGGTACACAGATCTGTCGTCTACCTCTCTGCCAGGCCAGTCCACCTTCCAACACCTCCATGTGATCTTCTGGTGCCATAGCAGCCGCCCTCCCGTGTATTTCTGTGTCCCCAAGGTGCATCTCCTGTCATATTCTGTGTTGGAAAGTCTCCCAATGGAGGATTCGGGAACAGCTGTGTCTACAGTTGGCTTTCTACTGCTGTTGAACTGGGTTAACCTGGGAAGGTTTCCTGGAGAAGTTCCAGTCATCTTTTTGCAGTAGGCACAACCAGACTTGGGAAGGGACATTCTGTGTGCTCACTCAGAGTTCAAGGACACAGCTTGTTCTGGTGAGGGGAAGAGACTAACTAGCCAGACAGTCTAGACTGGAACAGAAAGCCAGTGACTCACAACTTGAGTGGGAAGAGAGGTACCACGAGTGGAGGATTAGAAGGATGCTCTGAGATACCATGAGTGGAGGATTAGAAGGATGCTCTGAGATACCATGAGTGGAGGATTAGAAGGATGCTCTGAGATGGGGGGGAAGGGCCTGAGTACCATGAGTGGAGGATTAGAAGGATGCTCTGTGACTGTGCTCTGGCATGGATGCTATCCTAGCCGATCCTCAAGTGCATCGGGAATCGCATTCAGCCCTAGCAGGTGGAACCAGGCTGGTCCACTGGCCCAGTGCTCAAGTTGGTTTGAAGAAGCAAGGCCTATTGAGTGTCTACAGAGCTTGAGGCTAGTGAGAGGGAGGTTAACATCTGGATAGTCTAGCTATGTTGATTGCAAACTCAAGTCCCAGGGGACCCTGGCCTCCAGCTGTACACAGCACTGGCCTGTGGGAGGGTGAGAAGCAGGCAGACAGGATATTCTGGGGCAGTTGGATCCCTCAAGTCTTCCAGTGATTTCCAAGCCTAGCCTTGAGAAAGAAAGCAAGTGTGTTCATGGCATCCATTCCAGCCAGGGACACGGCTCTCACTGCTGCAGCCGTCACTCCTATCAACACAAGACAGCCCCTGCCAGTCTCCCTAGCGATCTTAGGGGGTTGCCTCTGTCTCTCCAACCAGAGGTCCCATCGACTAAACTCATTCAACTCTTCCCTCCCCCCCTCTTCTACCCGTCTCATTATTTCTATATAAAGCTGTGGATTTATCATTGTAATAGAGCCGCCGTCACCGGCTTTGCTAACATCTCTGTAGTCTCGTGGTTATTGTCACAGCGGCCTCAGAGCCCAGTGCATGCCACTACCTCTGTCAGTCACTGTCCCTGCTGTAATTGGAGCCATAAATATGTTGTGTGTGGTGGTGCCGACTGACTTGGACATCCTCCTGCTTTCCTGGGTCTCTACCAGATGTGTGTGTGTGTGTGTGTGAGAGAGAGAGAGAGAGAGAGAGAGAGAGAGAGAGAGAGAGAGAGAGAGAGAGAGAGAGAGAGAGAGAGAATGTGTGTGTTGGATTGTTTGGGGGGCTGATGATAATTCCGGGGAGCCTGCACTCGGGGTGCGGGGTGGAAAGGATGCCTTAGGCAGTGGAAGAGCCTCCAGCACAGTAAGGAGTGGGGCCACGCAGAAGAGCTTCCTCCCTCCTGGTGCCAGACAAACTTGTGCTCCGTTCTATCTCGCTTCTGCACTGACATGCTCTGAGCCCTTGAGCATATTTAGACCGTGACTCAGTTTCACCATCAACAGACTTGAGGGCAATTTGTCCTTTCTGTTCTGTGATGGGAGTGTAATTCCTGAGCTACCTAGGGCAGCACTGACCTAGAGCTACCTGCTTTCGTGGAAATAGAGCTGTGTACACCTGTATGGTCTCCACAGAAGAAGCCTAGAACCTGGGGTAATCGTAGACTGGGTCCACGTTCCAGACATTCCTCCTCCTCCTATAGTTTTCCCTATCAGTCCTCCCTCGGAGCCTCTGGAGAATAGCCTCAGGTCCTCTCCACAGCACCAGGCTTTCTTCCTCCTTCTCCCAAGAGGCACAGGCTTCCACCGCTGTCCCTCAGCTCCCTCCCACTTACCTCCTTGAAGATCCCCCACTCCTGGGGAAAAGCAGCTTATACTCCCTGAGCTCCTGAGATGCCAAGAGCATGTTCTTTCTCACGCTGATCCCCACCATAACCCAATGATTGTCCTCTACATGTGAATACAGAAATGAAGGTTCAATGTCAAGTGACCCAGCTAAGTTCACCCAGAGACAAAATTGTAAACCAAGATTTGAATCTAGCTCTTCAGTGTGTCTAGATTGTTCCTCGGAGCAAAAACTGGACCCTGAAATTGTGGGGCTCATCCAGAGATTTGGCTGTTTTGTTTGGTTGTTTCCCCGTGGTCTGGTTAGATAGCTCCGTTTGTCTTAACATCAGATTGTTTGAGGGGCAGTTTGTGCGCATTTGCGCTCTTTTTACCTTTTCTCCAGTATCCTGCCCACAGACACTGGCTTTGATAATCATTCCTCTCCCACTTAAACACTTACTGAGCGCTAACTGTATAACTCAGCAGCTTCCCTGAGTGCTTGTTGGCTACTGTGGGAGAGATGGCAAAGAAAGAACCTCACCTCAGAGTGCCCGGGTGCGAAGGAACAGGAGCGCATGCCTGGTGTGATCACACACACTCGTACTCAGAACCCGCGCTTGGCCAGAGGCTAATTTAGAGTGCTTGACAACACAGCTATGCGAGCTGTGCCCGACTGCAGACCGTAGAAAGAGGGGGAACAGTCACCCGAGAATGGTCTAGAAAACTTCCTAGAAAAGGAATTTGGGGTCACTCTGATGGCCGCGAAGATGTTGGTAGGAAGATGGATATAGAGTCTAGAGTTCTGGAGTGAGGCCATAGTTGAAGAAATAAATCTAGGAGACAGCAGGTACAAGGAACTAAAGTCTTGAGGCTGCTGAGATCCCAGTACGGATAGGTCTAGATAGAGAAGAGGACCTAAGACTGGGCCCTGGGGCGATGATGTGGGAACCCTGAAGAGACACCAGCCAAGGGGCTAGGAAGCTAGCAATAGTGCCATGGAAGCAAGGCTGGAAAGGTACAGTGACTTGGGTAACAAGGAAGTCCTTCCAGAAGAGGAGGGAGGCTTCCCTGCGTCAGCTGCTGTGACTAATGGAGAGGAAGGTGGATTGAGACTTGACCATGATGCCCAGCATCAAAGAGGTCACCACAAGCCAGGACATAGGCTATCTTGGTGGACCCTGACTGGGGAAGGCCATTCGTGGGAGACAGGACAGGGCATTGCTATTATAGTAGGAGAGCTTCCTAAAGGGGATGGATGGCCTTGGATGTGCCCAGGGGGGTTGGTTTTGCAGTGTGCCCACAAGACCATCTCACGTATGAGAAAAGCATGGGTGTAGGCATGTCTAGGAGTGAGCATCCCTGAGTCTTTCAGCACCCTCTCCCCCCTCACCCCCACCCCCACTACCAGGCATAGGAAATCCATTCTTCAGGACTCTGACGCAGGGCCTTGGCATCCCTAGAATTCTGCCTTAAACGCCCTAGTGTCTGAATTCTTGCATGGAGGACTGAGGCAGAGAGGGAGAGCTTGCCAGCGGAATCCTTTGGGGCAAATCATGGGCACACTGAAGCTCCAGAAGGTACAAAGGGAACAGAGTGGTCCTGCATGAGCCATGGAGCCAGCTCCCTAGGGCAAATCCCACACCCAGAACATCCTGAATAATTCACAAGGCTGGTCAGCCCTACCCTGCCCTGCATTTTGAGCAGCCCCAATGAGTCCTGTCTGCAGCCTCCGGGACAGTTACCCGAGTCAGAAGCCACAGGGCCACCGGGGGCTGTGGGACCCCTTGTTTACTTGCGGCCCAGTGGGAGCTGCTGGCTGGCTGATTGCCTTGGCTGGGCGCTCATTTACCCCTCGCCTCCCTCTGCCTTAGTCCCGTTATCCTCATTAGTGGCTGCGCGCACTGGTCTCCCCCAGCCCCTTCTCAGGGCACCCTCTCCCTCGGGCCAGTGGGAGGAGATGTCTTTCCATCCTGGCCAGGTAGACCTTCCATATGGGGAGTATTACCTACCTCACAGTGTCCAGGCCTCGTCTTTTCTGAGACTGCCTGAGGGACCAAGACTCCTCAAGCAAAGGACTAGTGACAATCTACCAAAGGCCCAGAAAGGGGAAGAGACGAGGGTGGGGGGGTGGGGGGGTGTTGACAAGGACTGCATCCCATGTTCAGCCTTCACTAGGATCCTGATGGTGAGTACAGGAGGTGAGCCCCAGGCCCCACGTCTATGAGCTTTTCCTTCTCCAGAGGTAATGGGTGTGCACCAACAATTCCACACCCTTCACCTGGGCCACTTGGACCAGCATTCTTTCTTGGGTACCCGGGGTTGGAGGTTCCCTATGTGGTGCTGTAAAAAGCAAAGCTAATTGATCCAGACAGGGCTGTGGCCTGGCCTTCAGTGCAGTTGCTCAATAACCGCTCTACCGGCCGTGGGTGTTCTTATTTCTAAACCTGTCCTTCCGCAGTAGGCCCTCTCCTGTAGCTTTAGAGGAATTAGCCTCACGCCTGCCCCAGGCTCAGCACAGCAGGCACAGTTCCACTCTTCCTGTGACAAGTCCCCCAGCATCCACAAGCCCTGCTGCCCACCGCCGCCGCCGCCGCCGCCGCTGCCGCCACCGGCGGAGCTTGCCCGCTGCAGAGCCCAGCTCCCACTGGCGACCACAGCACGGCTCAGATTTACCTCCCCCATGCCCTTGCATCTTGCTACCGCACAGGGCCGACAGGGTAAGCCCATGCTGCCCTGTAGCCAGCCCTATGGCCCCTCATCAGTATGCTCTGCCTCTCAAATGGTATAAATAGCTAATCTTTGCCTTACATGAGAATGAATGGGAAATCGTTAGGCAACTGGCTCCAGCAGCAATCCCAAACTCTGCTCCTCCAACGCGGGCGCTCTGTCTCCACCACCCTTTACCTTCCTGAAAGAGCGCATACACTTGTCTGCTTCTTCTGGCACCTGATAACACACAGTGTAACCGGCAGTGACATTTTCCCCTGGAGGGATATTGTGAGACCCTCTGGACGCTGTCACAACTTTGAACTCCAGGATTCATGTGTGGGGCAGGGACCGTCTTGTGTCCCCTAGATCAGCAGCAATTCAGGGAGCCCAGGGCCTTGAGGCAAAAGAGAGCTGACCAGAATAAGCAACAGACTGGAAGCCCTGGGACCATTTGGAGGCGGACTTCTTGTTTTCTTGTGGACCACAGTGTTCTGACTCCGTGTTCTCATTCTTGGTCTTGGAAAATGTCAAGGCTGGAACAGTTCTCAAAGATGATCCAGCCCAACTTGTGCCTGCCACAGACAAGTAAGTTAGGACCGTGAGAGTCACGCAACCTGCCCGGGTGACTCCACAAGCTAGTGGACAGGAGGCACGTCCTTCCTACCACCTGCCCTGACCCTAGCTCCTCAGAGGGACTTCTCAGGCCCCGCTTGTTTTCCACAGCACCCACTTCGGTCCCGAGGCCCCCATCCTCTCACTGTCTATACAGTGAGCTGTCAGCGGGCACAGAACAGGGCAATATCAGCAGGTGAAACCAGATAGAAAGAGAAGCCGTTCATCACTGTACCTTGATGCTGAGTCAGCTAACCCCTGACTCAAAACGTCCCCTTGTGCATAATAAATATTCATACCTTGAAGGAGAAGGTGGCACATGAGCTGCAGAGTCTAGGTCAGGCTGGTCCGGTTGCTAGCACATTTTTACAGCGTTTGAGTGTCAACAACAATATAGAAAAATGTGCTATCCATAGCAGCCAGCCCCCACGCAAACGCCATGCCCCCAAACACATGCCGTCCGGCTCTCATATATTTTCCTCTCATGTCTGAGTTGACACCTACTTTTTCTTCATGAATATTTCATCTCCTTTCTAGACAAAGGAAGGTCTTAAGGGTCTCTCCAGGGCCACACCAACACTCAGGATGGAGAGATTTCCATGGAGTCCACTTGACCTTGAGATGAGGGCCAGTTGCTGGGCCTGGAGGACCAGGCATATTGTTAAGGCCTTCAGCCTTTTCTGGTCAACACAGACTAGCTTTTCCCTCAGTTTTCATGGCCTGAGAGATACTAGCTTACCTCAGAGGACTTCCATGTCTGTCATTTTAGAATTCTGTTCCACTGATGTTCTGAACCTGACATAGCCTGGACACCACCAGTGGGTGACTTGGGGGTGGTCTCTAAGAGCTATTGTATATTATCAACCAAAACATTTGGGTGGTGGGTGTGGAGTGAGCTTGGGGAAATCGAGGGGACAAAGTAGGAAGACCAGCAAGTGTGGAATCGTGATTGCTGGTTTAGCAATAACCACTGGTGAGCCTCAGTCTTCTGAGTGTGAGACGCTAAATGCCAGAGATGAAGCGTACTCCTCAACACCTCAGAGCAGGCTCCAGTGTTAGCCCCAGTTTCCATGTACGGTGACTTGGGCAGCCCACTCGGGGTTACAGGGTGAGTGATAGGAGTCATCCCGGGTGAGGTGACCTTCCTTTGATCTGCCTCTCTGGAGCTGGCTGGGAGAGGGCCAAGATACTTGCCTCTGCCTGGGATGGCAGCCTATATGTTGTTCATAGTCCCCCTGGCTCCCATTGTCTGACTCTTCTGAGATGTCGTTTTCTCTGTCTCTGAAGACTCTTCCTTCATTGACTCAGTCAGTGTACACCAGCCCAGCTCCACACACCCATGCCACACGAGGTGAGTGGCAGCATCACCTGGAGGGTGCAGTGATAAGGACAGTGATCCAGTCAGTGTACACCAGCCCAGCTCCACACACCCATGCCACACGAGGTGAGTGGCAGCATCACCTGGAGGGTGCAGTGATGGGGACAGCGTTTCCTCTACCAAAGCCTAACAGTGCAGTAACTGCCTGCCCTGCCTCTTGTCCAGGATCTTCATAGAGCGACCACTCCCACCACCCTATCCCCCCCACTTCCCCAGATCCAAGCCTCCAGACCAAATCCATAAACACACAAGACCCCTCTTTAAAGTACCCAGGGTAACTGAGCTTTCTCTAGCTCTGCCCGGGCTCGTTTCCAGCCTTGCCTCCCATATCCAACCCAAACCCAGGGGCATGCAATGAGGTTGCTCCCTACTGCCCTGCTCTCCCCACCCTCCTCAGGAGACCTCTGTGCTTTCACATGATGTTTCTTTTCTCTTGTTGCCTATGCGTTGTTGCAGCTTGCGGGAGGGGGGGGCTTTGCCTGCACGTGGGGGGCCCCTGTTGGGAAGAGGTGTTCAGTGTGCCCGTGACTGGAGCTGGAGTAGCTACTCCCCATCTCAGCTTGTCCAGTGCTACTGGAGGTTAGCAGAGAGTCGGCTAGTCCTTCTTACCCACTACCGAGGCCTGATGGGTTAAGGAGAGACCTAATGAGGTCTTTCCTGGGAAGCAAACGGGCTATAAGGAGATTGCAGATGAATATGGAGAAAAGAGAGGGTGCCAATCCCCAGAAATAGGCAGAGAGCTACCAGGAGAAACCAGGGAGGGGCCTCCGAAGGGTCTCACCTATTGCTTGGCACCCATGGCCTGGGGCCTCTCGGGCCTGGTCAGTTGATGGCCTGTGCTTCCTTTCTTTCAGTCACCCTAGCACTCAGAGCTCCTTTTTAGGCCACCAGGTAACACTCCAGGGCACTGGAAAAACCCCAAGAAGTGCTGGGGTCTACACCTGGGCAGGTGCAAAACAGAATATGTGTTGGTAGCCAGGACCAAAGAGAAACCTAAAAGGAGACTCTGGGGTTGGACAAGGACCCTGGCAGGCCTCTCTGAGCCCTCTCTGTACCTTGGAGGGCTCTGTTGCTTACTGGGATAATGGAAGGCTCCCTGTGTAGAGAGACGCTGTCTTTGCCCCATGCAGCAGACTGCCCAGGGGCCCCATCCTCCGGGCGGGCGCCTTTGGCTGACTCATCTTAGTGACACATTGGGCTCTGCCAACGTCAGAAGAAGAAAGCAGCTCTGCGGTGTGTCATGGCAATGCACGGCACATTTCTCTTCTGGAGAAGTTGGGGACAGGGGCTGGCTTTGTGACTCGAGGCCCCCGGTTGGAAATGCTGCCCCCGCACCAGCAGCAGCGGTTTCCAGCTGAGTCACTCCCAAAGGCCCTCTGAGGAGAGAGACATTGGAAAGAGCCCGGCCCTCCCTGCATCAGCACACTCAGTCAGCTGCCGAGAGGTGGCCGGCAATCAGGAAGGTGTAGGGACGGACACACCAGCCAGCATGGTGTCCAGAGGCCACAGCGGATGTGGAGCATTCTGCAGCTAGCAAGTTGAGGTGGGACAGGGCATCCTGCAGGTGTCGGGTTAGGGCTCTGGTGGCTTTTAGGGGGAGAAATATGAAGATTAAGCTTTCTTTGGGTTTCTGGTGCTTTGGGGTAGGTTTGAGCTAGACCAGGGAAAGGCAGGCTGTGGATACTTTCCTAATTCAGTCCTGCTGACAAGGCTATCTTCTCTCTCTCTCTGTTTCTCTCTGTCTCTGTCTCACTTTGTCTCTGTCTCTCTCTGTCTCTGTCTCTCTCTGTCTCTCTGTGTCTCTGTCTCTGTCTCTCCCTCCCTCTCTCTCTCTCTCCCTCCCTCCTCCCTCCTCCCTCCCTTCCTCCCCTATCCAAGGCTGGGCAGATACCCAGCTCTCTTCAGGGAATGAATGTACCCTAAGGAAAAACATTCCAACCTGATTTGGAAGATTTTTTTTTTTTTTAAATCAAAGAAACTCTGGCTGAACTCTGCTTCTGTTTGCATGAAATAGAAAAGGAGAGTGAGCGTGGGTGCACACACACACACACACACACACACACATACACCTCACATCTGTACCACACTGGGGAAGCAATGGAAGAGCCTCACTCTAGGCCGTCTCCCCCTCTCTTCCCAGGGGACCCCAGCCACCCCAGAGAGGGGTACTTTGGTCCTTGTAATGAAGTACATTTGGAAGAAGAGAATTTCTTGTGTGCTGGGAAATGGGCATCTTATTAATAGCCAGGAGTGTGGTTATAAGCCTCACACTGCACCCACTTAGGGCTGTCTCACAAGTGCTGTCGACGGAAGGTAAAGATTACCCTCCCCATCTTGGCTCTGAGATGCTGATAAGGGAGGCCAAAGTCAGCCAGGCCATAGTCCGGATTCGAGAGGTCTGGGAAGGATTCTGGTGTGAGGGTAAACTAAGCGCCAGCCCCCAAGAACCTTTGGTGAGCGTGATTT
The DNA here is from genome assembly GCF_004664715.2 of Peromyscus leucopus. Classification (NCBI taxonomy): domain Eukaryota; kingdom Metazoa; phylum Chordata; class Mammalia; order Rodentia; family Cricetidae; genus Peromyscus; species Peromyscus leucopus. The sequence goes on from NC_051068.1 coordinate 77,887,731, forward strand.
AGAGTCTGCCATGGTGGGCTCAAGCTGCCCTTGCTTATGTGGCCTCCAAAAAATAACATCATCTATTCCCTCAGTAGTCAGATGAGCAGAAACAACCACTGCCACAGGCCCGACATCGGGGCAGCAGGAAACCTGGGTGAAGGAGTGGGGCTTCCCGGGTTACGGCCACGGTTCTTGCTCCTAAATCTAACGACAATACCTTATATGTTTATAAAGAACTTCCCAAATGCATTACCTCACTTCACCATCTCAATACAGTAAGAAATCCATTTTATTGATGAGAAGAACTGGGGGAATTCCCTGGAGCCACATAGCTTTAAATCGATGGAGCAGAGAAGCAAAATTGAGATCAGTTTCTCATTTATTTATTTATTCATTCATAAAGTCTTACTCAATGGCCCAGGCTGGCCTGGATCTCACTATATAACTCAGATTGGCATGAAGTTTTGCAGTGATCCTCCTGCCTCAGCCCCACAGTGCTATGACTGTGGATACCACACCTGGCTGAATTGCTTAAGATGCTCTAGTAGATTTATATCGTCCTTTGGCTCAAGGTGAATGGTTATAGACTTACTTTAGATACTTTGGAAAGAATGACAGAAAGAAGGAAAGGAAAGAAGGAAAGAGACAGGGAAAGAAGCAGGGAGGAAGAAGAAGGTAGACAATATTTTCACAAAATCCCCTGTTGCTTAACAGTCCTGTGAACACAAGAGTCAGGAAGATGCTCCAGAATGCTCTGGAAAGAGGTCCAGAGCTGTGATGTTGATGCATCGGCTAGGGGAGGCCTAGAGGAGTCTAGAATTAAGTAATTCTCAAAAAAAAAAAAAAAAAAATGCTAGCAAGTGGGGTCGGCTAGAATGTTGTCTCTACAGTTAAGGGCATTTACTGCTCCTCCAGAGAACCAGAGTTTGGTTCCAAGCACCCATATCAAGCAGCCCACAGCTCCCTGTAACTCCAGCGCCAGGGAGTCTGACACCCTCTCCTGGGCTCCATGGGCACCTGCTACACATGGTCTATACACACATGCATCCCTGTACATTCAAAAATCCTGGAGGGAAGGAAACAATGGGCAGCAGAAAGGAGGTAGGCAGGTGTGCAGGCTCAGAAGTGGGGCAGTGAGGCCAGGCTGGTGGCCGCCATAGGCCATGGCTACTACTCCCCTGTAATGGGAATCTTGAGGTGTTAGGCCATGGGTCTCCTTTTACCAGGTGATAGGGATGAAGCCCTCCCAAATTCTATCTGGAGGGCCTCCTACAACCTGACCAGGAACTGTCTCCAGCCAGTTGGCTTCTCGGTGGGTGGAGCTTTCAGCCCGCTGCCAGATGGGTAGTTTGAGTCTGCCTTTGAGCTTCTTTGCAGCTGTGAGCTTCTCAGCAACACAGTCCTGGGATCCAAGCAGCCCGCACTGTCCCTCCTTCTCAAGCTGTGATGCAGACACTCCAGGAACAGGGACCACATCTTGCTATCAGAAGCAACAAGGCAAATAGAATAGAAACATCCTTATGTTTCTAGCACACTGTTGCATTTACAACACCCTTTTACCTGACTGTTTCGTTCAATCCTTGGCAAGTTTTTGTACAAGGCATTATCCCAGCTCTGCAGATAGAGACAACTGAGCGGGGAGAGAGAGGCTGGGTTGTCTGAGCTTGCAGGGCAGTAAGAACTTCTGTACATTTTGTTGTCACGGTGTAGCTGGCGTCCAAGACAATCGCAAGATTAAAAATGTGCTTAACATCTCGTACAACAGTAGCAAAGGGGTAAGTGAAAGAACGTCAGATGGAATCCTGCAGGGCCCCAGACAACAGGCACGCCCTGCCTCCAGACACTGCTGAGCTGGAGGCCTCACATTTGACTCAGAGCATCTGGCAGCAAATTCGGAGAGGAAAACATAGGCACAGAATTCAGCGTCCATTAAGTAAAATAAACCAGATGCTGGAAAGAGAGTCCTAGAGCGGGAGGAACAACACACCAGCATGGGGCGAGTTCAGAGCTTGGTTTTTGAATTCTAAACTTGATTCATCTCGTTAAGACTCAGTTTCTTCATCTGTAAAGTGGGAGTAATAATAGCTCCAAACTCAAAGTAGCAGAGTTTCAGTCCAGCTAGAGGATCACACAGTGAAACTCTCAATAAACCAACCAAACAAAAACAAAAGAGTTTCATGTGCTAGGCATGCCGTAGCACACATGGTCTATACACACCATCTGTAATCCAAGCGATGTGGCGGATAAGGCAAAAGGATCATGGCAAGGCCAAGGCTAGATCAAAGCTAACCTAATCGACACAGTAGTTCTACACTAGCCAGGACTGCACAGAGACCCAGATTAGAAAACAAAACAAAAAGACAAAAAAAAAAAAATCATTTATTTGTCACAACAAAGTTATGAGCTGGGTTTGAAAAAAGGTTTTAAATTTATTACCATTATTAATTACTATTATTATTATGTATGTACAGTGTGTATGTGTGTGTGTGTGTGTCTACATGTGTCGTGTACATGTGTGGAGGCCAGAGGGACAACTTTGTGGGGGTTGGTTCTGCACTTCTGGAAGCTTTACATGTGTCCGAAGATTAGGTCATCAGGCTTGTGGCAAAGGCTGTACCCACCTTCCTATCTCGTCAGCCCAAATAAGCCTGGTTTTGAAAGCTGATGTAGACCAAGCTGGCCTTGATCTTGATCCCCATCCTCAGCCTCCTCAGCGCAGGGATTAAAGGGTCCCTTGACACCATACACCACACAGATGAGTTTCTCGTAAAGAGAAATTAAAAAAAAAATGAGTCCATGGAGTTGGTCGAGATTCTAGAAGCAACGGACCTTGGGTGATGCATGTAATGAATGCGGTCCTTGGTGAAAACCTTACAGAGAACTGGGCTCTTGGGGCATAAGGGTTAAAGAAAAGGAGCTTGGGTCAGGCTGCTTGGACTGGACTGCACCCCCTTAAGACAAGTCGAGCAGGCGAGTTGATTCAGCATCTGTTCGCTTCTGTGGAAGATGTGGTAGGCAGAGTCTCTGTAAAGCCGTGTTGGGCGTTGCAGGAGAGAACCCACTCCAGGTTCTTTACAGCCTGCACAGAGCAAGCAAGCTTCAAGTAAACCCTGGCTATGAGCAACGTTTTCCCTAACTTATCGATTATCTCCCTTCTATGTCTGAGACGGATAGACCCTGGAATCCAGGCCACTCAGCTCCCCCTGCCACCCACCAGGCTTATTTCTATGAATGTCCCCTGAAGCCCTGAACCCTGGCCTTGTATTGACATATACGTGAGATGGGACTAGAAAATAAGCAAAGAGGTTTCAGCATGGGAACTCCATCTAGCGTCAGATCAGCTGGACTATCTGGCCCTTCAAAGCCTTCTTCTGATGTATAAGCTGGGAAGGAATCTCTAATCTCCAGGATCCCGGCACCCTAACACCGGCTACCACAGAAGAGTCTTTACTCCAAATCTACAAACTGTGGAAGAGTCAGGCTCGCCACACAGTCTTTAGAGAGGGTCACTGAGACAGAGCAAGTTGTCACCCTCTTCTCAGGGACAAAATTAGGCTGGAATAGAGCCAAATCTGGGCCATGCAGACGGCAGTGGCCACAGATTTATAGGAACCACCTCAGTCCTGGGAACACATGACCCTGTTGCTGGGCTTTTCGGAGGAAGGCCTGCTTGGAACCAATTGATTCCACCCCTGTTTGGGCCCTTGCCTCCCAGAGGAAGTCGCCTCAGCTGACACTGACGGGAGATGACTAGGTGGGGTGAGAGGAGAGGCAGGTGTGGGTGGGGGAGGCAGGAAGAGGTGAGAGAGGAAATGCGCATGGCTGTGTGGGAGGCCAGGAAATGCAGGGCCTGACTTAGGAGAGGAGCTGTAGAGAAAACCAGGATGAGAACCCCAGGAATAGCCAGCCTGAGGGCCAGGGCTGCGGAATGGTCGGCCTTGATGCCGGATGGGGCTCTTCCTGAGCCAGCAGCCAGGCATGCCATGTTCCTTCAGGGCAGAGGAGAAGGAGAAGATCTGAGAGACCGAAGGGAAGATCTGAAACCTGCTGAGGAACTCAGGCGCCCCCAGCTGTAGCTCTGAGGCCTCCCCCTGCCTTAGCTCTCAGGTATCTCTACCTGTAACTCTGGCTGAGCCTCGAAACGTCTCATGGCTGCTCCCCCACCCCACCCCCACCCCACCCCCACCCCCAGGGGCATTTCCCTCCTAGCCTGAGCCTCAGGCCCTCACCTCTCTGCCACTGCGCTCTGCCTGGAAAGGAGGAAGTAACCATTAGTGTCGCCTGCTCACCAGTGGGTACCATTAGCCGGCTCTGGCAGAACATGCGGCCTATAATTTTTGGAGGCGTTACAATAATGGAGCTAAGTTGGTATTTCATCATGTCCTCCCGGGCAGGCTCACAGAAAGGGGGAAGGGCGGCCTGGGGCCTGCCTGCTTCGGAACAAGCTCTCTCAGTCAAGAAGAGCCTTGTCCTTCCTCTGGCGAGCTCAGGATCCCGAGGCCTTTTTCTCTGAGGTCTTTGTCTTCCTCTGCTGCGCCGACAGCCTTACCTTCTGATGATGGGCGGTCAGAGAACCGCTCAGGGGCTTCAGGAGCCACCCCTAGCCAGCGGCTCCACAGCAAGTCAAAGCAGTGGGGGGTGTAAATCTTGACAGGATGTCTGAAGAGTCACATACAAGCTACCATGTAGAGGGTCTCAAAAGCGCCCATTCACTGGCCACAGAGTTCACCCCGCTCCATGGGAGGAAGGTCTAGTGTTATTTCATAGCTGAGGACAACAGTTCACGGAGGATAGTGATTTGTTTACACACATCATTTTGCTCCGTAGCACTGGGCTGCAATTTAAACCCAGGCGCAACCACCCCCCCCCCCCCCCCCCCCCCCCGCCCAGTTTAACGTTTTCCACTAAGTTCATCCATTGCCGGGTACCTGAGCTAGAATTTGAAGCCTGACCTGCAAGTCTCCTTTGGTCTGACGGGTGAAGCCTGAAAAATAGCATCCCCAGGGCTCTAAAGCCGGCTATAGCCTTAGGAACCTAGGTCAAGAGATGGCCCCTTCCCATCTTCCACCTAGAAAGTACCCAAAGCCGCTGCTCCTTCTTCCTCTTCCAAATGCAGACTCAGACTTTCATAGCGCACCCCTGAGCCCACAGGACGGGCAGATGGGACAGCCGCCAGGAGTGACAGTCACCACCTGAGCCAACAAGGCAGGAGGTCTACAAACTGCACTGCAGAGGAGAGAGGCTTTGTCTGTGAGCTGCTGGTCAGGCCCCCCGTGCCTCTCTCACACGCTTCCGAAGCAGGGCCTGCGACCGACGCCTGCCCAACCGAGAGCTACCTCAAGGATGGCAATGCCACCGCGGCCCATGGTCAGAGAGCTCCAGAGGAGGACGTTTGAGTCGTACTACTGGGAGGCAGAACCCCAGACCCCTATCGGGTTGTTGGCAATGGCTCCCATGCAGTGGACCCACCTCCCTACAATTAAATTAAAGGCCAAGACCCCAGCTCCTCACCAAACTCCAAGTCACGAGCTCATCATCTATACCTAATTATGAGTGCAGGTAAAAGACGATCAAATGCTGGAAAAATTTCAAGCCAGGCAAACAACAGTTTACTTTGGAGAAAAGTAGATGGAGTAAAGATGGATACAGGACCCAAGAGTGGTGGTGCATGCCTGTAATTCCAGCACTTGGGAAGTGGAGGCAGGAGGATCAGGAGTTTAAGGATGTCCTCTGCTACATAGTGAATTCAAGGCAGCTTGAGCTACATGAGACCCTGTCTCGGAAAACGACAGGGAAAGGAATGGATATGGGCTTCAAAAAGCACAATGGCATAATTAGGACGATAGATGATAACTAGGGGAAGGGCGTAAGCAGCCAAGGAAACACTGTTGAGGACATCAAGGTGATGACTTCTTGAACTCCACGGTGTCGCACTGCTGGGAAAGGGTCCTCCCAGCTGAGACTGGAGGAGTTGGTGGATTACCTGCCCCTTGCTGCCTGCCTAGTGACATGTGACGAGTATCGTCTTGTTGCAGACTACAGAGATCACACTCTAAGGGAATGAATGAACTCTAAGCTTTGACATCTTCAGCTCTCCCAAGAAGCCTGCAGGGATGGCAGACCATGTCCTTATTCCTCACCAAGACCTAAGAAAGACAACCAGAAAACCAAGTCCAGCTTTGTGGGCAATAGAGAGGCTACACTTGACCTGCTGAGAACTTCTTCACTGATGGTATCCTCGCCACAATGCTGGCCGCTGCACGCCAACACCCCGAGTGGAAAGACCTGTGCAGAGTGCTTCTGGCCTTTCCGCACAGCTACTACATGTAGGAATGAGCTCTGACTCGTGGGGGGGGGGCGGTTCTGCCTGCTGCTGGAAGCTTCCTTCCGTCTTCCTTGAAAATGACGCATTGACCATAGGAACAACTTAGACTCTGAGAAAATGGTAACAAACCAGATAGTTTTCATAGGAAATGACAGGCTGAAGCCAGAGCGTCACACTAGCTGTTCAAGTGACCAGGAGGTAAATCCTCTTGCAGTCCGTGACACAGGGTGACACTGTGCTTCAGTCTCTTGTAAAGAAGAGGCAACAGGAAGACAGATGTTCTAAAAGGTCTAGGGCTTCTTGCTTCCAGAACACCAAAGACTGTCTCCTCCCTGGGTCCTTAGCATCCTTTGATCTTCAGTGAGCAGGGGCAGAAGGTGGGCTGGTGGAACCTGGGCAATCCTAGAGGAGGCTGGCAGGGATGACAAAGAGCCAGGTCTTCCGAGTTAACATCTGAGACCAAATCAAAATGGATCACTCAGGCTGTAGCGAGGCATTTAACTCCTCTGCGTTCCAAGACAAGGTGCCCGTGAGAGTGGGCGCCTCTGAGTGAAATGAACTGAATACATATTAATTTCTCAGCATGGTCCCTAGCTGATGCTCCACTGTGAATTCTCTTTCTTGACTTTGACTTTTATCATTTAAAAAAAAAAAGGGGGGGGGGTTTAAAAAGAAGTGGAAGAAATTTCAAAATGCTGGCCAGAATGGCCTTACTCAAGTTGGTTCCTCTAGCTCAGTGGTTCTTAACCTGTGGGTTGTAACCCCTTTCGGGGTCAAACGACCTTTCAACAGGGTTTGCCTAAGACCATCAGAAAACACAGATATTTACATTATGATTCATAACAATAGCAAGATTACAGTTATGAAGTGTCAATAATTTATGGTTGGGGGTCACCACAACATGAAGAATTGTATTAAAGGGTCGCAGCCTTAGGAAGGTTTGAGAACCACTGCCCTACCTCACAGCAATGGTTGTCAGCTCCCTGGCTTCACTAGTGCTTGTTAAAACAGACTTCTGGGACCAAACCACTGGTGAGAGGTGATTCTGAGAAGCTCCAAATGCTGCTGATGTTGTCCATCAAAGGAGAGCACCTGGGGATTACCTTAATAATGAAACCATAATGACTAAACACCATTACTTTTAAACCCTTTAAATTTGGGTGAGCCATTTTCTTGCTAAAAATGAACCCCTCAGCGTACCTCATGGCGCACAGGCGGAGGCCCGTGGTGGTGCAGAACAAAGTCCTCCACATGGGCCAGGATCGATCGAGGCTTCAATCATCAGGCTCTTGATAAGCCCAACAAAGGAGAGGCTCGGTTAGGATGGTCACTTCTGCTCTGCCTTGGTATCTAACGACTTTGGTTACATTGGACCATGGTCTGTGCTACAGTGATCCCAACAGGGTCTGTCCCAGGGCAGCTTCAGAAGCTTGTCCTTCACTTTCTTATAAACTGAGGCTGTGTTCATCAATAATGTGAGCACCTAGACTCTACTTTCAGAGATTCTGATTCAGAGATCTTAGATCCCACTCGGGAAATAACCCCCCATCTCTTAAAAACTATTTTCATTTAGTGTGTGTGTGTGTGTGTGTGTGTGTGTGTGTGTGTGTGTGTGTGAGAGAGAGAGAGAGAGAGAGAGAGAGAGAGAGAGACAGACAGACAGACAGACAGACAGACAGACAGACACAGAGAGACAGAGAGACAGAGGTGTGTATGATGTCTGTGGGCACGGGCATGTCTTAGGGTGTGTGTGAAGGCCAGAGGACAACTTTGTGGAATTGGTTCTCTTGCCTTCTACCTTCAGCTCCAAGGATCAGACTCAGGTTACCAGGCCTGTTCAGCAAGCTCCTTTACCCGCTGAACCATTTTGCCGGCCCTAAGACCCCCACCTCCTGAAGCGACCTTCACGCCGAAGTCATGCCACTGCTGAGAGACACCTCCGAGGCCCCAGCCTGGGCTTTCTGTGATAGCACCCTGGGGAGACGGAGGGCCAAGGCGAAACAAGCGCCTCTTCCAGTCACCGCTCTAGTTTTACTTTACACTGCTTGGAGATGGGATCCGGGGTCTACACACGCCAGGCGAGTGCTCTACCACTGAGCCGCGCCCCCAGCCTCCTCCTCATCTGTTCTTCCTGTCACTGCCTTAGCCAGGCAAGAGGCCCTGCCCTGTGAGGCTGCTCATCAGTGCAGCAGACACTCGGCAGCGTGTGTAACGTACCAGGCGGCATGCTCAGTCCTGGGAACACGGTGGTGAATACAATAAAGGGTCTAGGGCAAGGCAAAAGAAACAGCTGGGCGCGGGGCATCGAAAGAGCAGCCATTCTCCAGGGCTCGCACGAAGCTAAGCGTGAGTGTCTCATCTGCTTTTGCCTCTCTTACCATGGCAAGTCCCTGTCCTTTAGGAGCATACAGCAGGAGGAACGGTGTGCAAGGTCCTGAGGCAGGAGGCCCCTGGGCATGGGAAGAGCCAGGATATATTGTCTGGGCTGAAGTCAGCACCGTTCATGCAGGCCCCGCTGCGGGGCTTGGCAAGAGTTTACAACATTTCTCCTGGTGCAAAGTGTGTTAGTGACTTTCTCACGGTTGTGACAAAATGTCAGACAGGAACAAGAGAGGAAGGATTTATGTGGCTTCTGGTTGGAGGGGGTGCCATCCGTCATGGCAGGGGAAGCATGGTGGCAGGCTGTGGAGGGGCAGCAGCCGGCAGCTGCTTATTACAGGGCCACCTAAGCAGGAGGCGGAGAGCTGGGCTGGATGTGACAGTCAGTGCACTTCCTTCAGCCCCCCTCCTCCTCCTGAATGTCCCACAGATTCCCTAGAGAGCGCCAGTCTCAGGGGAGCAAGTGTGCAAAGGCACACGCACACGTCTATGTGGGCCACTGCACACTCAAACACAACAGGAGGGAAGCATTGGACGACTAGCTGGTGGAGCAGGGCCAGTCAGTCCTCTCCACGGTTTGAAAAGAACACTCTGGCACCTAGGTGGGAAGAAAGGGAAACAAGGAGCTCAGGCAGGCATGGGAGATGTGCCTTGGCTTCCTGTGGCATGGGAGATGGAGAGAGGTGAGGAACTCCAGATCTGGAGACAGAATTTGCTCAGTGTGGTAATGAACTCAATGTAAAGAAGAGAGCGACTGGGCTTCATGTTGGTTTCTCATTTCTGGCTCGAGCACTGGGACAGATGGAAGAGCCGTTTACCAACGAAGAGAAAACAGGGAAATGTAAAGGAAGGATGGAAAGCTCAGCTTTGAGCACCTGTGAATTCTGAGGTTTCTGTGAGACAGCCAGGCAGCGGTTCTCAGCCTTCCTAATGCTGTGACCCCTTAACAGTTCCTCATGTTGGGGTGACTCCCAACCATAAAATTATTTTCATTGCTACTACATAACTGTAATTTTGCTACTGTTATGGATCATAATGTAAATGATTGTTTTCCAATGGTCTTAGGCGACCCCTGTGAAAGGGTCTTTTGGTCCCCAAAGGGGTCGAGATCCACAGGTTCCTAGATTCTAGGTACCTAGAGCCTAGGAGTGATGTCTGGAGGATCCATAAGCCCAGGAGTCATGACTATGGTGGTGGGTATTAGCATCATGGATGCCTGAGGGGAGAAGACATCCCAGGCCTGGGCAATGATGAGAACCCAGTAGGCAGAGGCAGGGTCTCTAGGAAGAGCCACAGAGGAGCTGGGGAGGAGTAACCCGTCAAATAGGAAGGGAACCAGAGGAGGTTCAGCAAGACCAAGAGATCCTGGAGTGAGAGAAGCAGGAGGCTGGTAAAGACTTAAACCTTCAGGGAGCCCAGCCCCAAATCTCCAGATGCTGGAGTCAGAGAAGCTGTCAGGCATGCCCCAGAGCTCTGTCTACTTGCCACCTCCGGGGCAATTGTTTGCAGAAACCTTCCCCAGCCACCCTTGGGGACGATCTACTTGGACCAGAGCATCCTTCAGAGAGACCCTGTCACCACAGCCCGGTGAGGGACAGAGAGCTGAGATGACTTACTGCTGAGATGCCGCCACCTTCTTCCCTGGGAAAACTGACAACTGACAGCCACCTACCTGGCAGGACAAGTTGCAGGCAGGGAATGAAGACAGATTCTCATCATTAGCATCACTAATTTGCCATTTACTCCTTCCTGCCACCCCGGTATGCCATTAATGAAAAACCAATAGCAGCAGCAGATCTGAGGGGAGCCACACACACACACCCGCCCTGGTCCCTCTTGGACAAAGCACCTTCTGCCACAGACTCTGGCTTTAAAAGGCGTTGCCTCTATCCCTTCCAGAACCTCCCCAGACTGCGTTCTCCTCAAGCTCCCATGCTCGATATACCCTCTCCCAGTTCCAGCCACCTTCTTGAAGTCATTAGGAAGAGAGCTACCTTCCCAGTGTGATCCTGACCCACATGGCTGTCTAAAAGAAAGAGTGTGTGTGGAACTCTGAACCTCTTGCCAACGGCAGGTTCAAAAGGAGAGGCTGAGGAGGTTTCCTAGGTGTCCCTCAAGATGTCCAGATACTCAAACACTTGCCCCCCACCGATGTGTTTTAGTCTCTCAGGGGGTCCCCTGAGATCAAGCACAGCTTGGGTGACCTCAGTCTTGCTCCTGGCACCTCTGCTCCCGGGAATCACCAGCTCTCCCCCAGCCATCCCAAGCTCTTGGCATCCACCCCGAAGCAGAAGCTAGAGAGTGTTGAGTTCCTTTAAGGCACCTCCATTCTAATTGATCATTTATTCATTACCCGGCGAGGGCTTTGGGGCAGAAAAGCACTTGTGAGAGAGACAAGCAGGCAGGGAATTCTGAACAAACAGAACCTGCCCCAACAAATCCAGCGGGAAGCACCAAGCAGCTAGAACCAGCAACCCAACAGATAGAGACCATCTCTCCACCTCTGACACCCTCGGCTTTCTCGCTGAAGCCGTGAAAGCCCAGGCTTGAGGGACACAGGGAATCAACGCATCCCCTGGGCCTGGGGCTCACAGCAGGCGTCCCCAGTTGGCACCCTGAAACATATCCCCACCTCCATGGCCCACTCTCTCAGCAGGAAGCCAAGCCAGCCATGTGGGGGTGGGGCGTTCTAGGTGTCACTCACTTGCCTCCACACCAGCCCCATCATCCAGGGGGCCACCAGATCCTATTGCTTCTGTCTTAGAGATAGCCTGCCTCTTCATTATGGCACGTGTCACACCTGTCCCTAGGGACATGGGAACACACCCTCAAAACAGGCCAGGAGGTCAGGGAAGGTGGTCTAAGAGGTGGTGACCGGACAGCTGGCCCGGAAGGACAAGCGTCCTCCAGGACAACAATCAGAAGCGGGGAGGCTTCACTTCAGGCAGTGGGAAGAACAAGCTGATGGCATTGAGGTACAGGAGATTTGGGGGAGTGTGAGGAGGGGGGCAGTTGAGGCAGCCTAGGCCAGTGCTGGAAGTGAGGCCTCTTGAGCCTGAGTTCACATCCCAGCTCTGTCACTGAGAGCTGTGTGTCCTAGGGCTGCGTGTATCACCTCCGTACCTCTGAGTACCTATGGAGGAAGGGCCTGGGATGGCAAGTGCTAATCACAAACTTGACAGAATCTGGAATCACCAGGAGACTAGGCAGGAGGCACACCGGTGAAGGATTAGGTAGCCTCTGGAAATGCCTAGGAGGGACTGTCTTGATCGAGTCCATTGATGTGGGAAGACACAGATCTGAACTGTGAATGGGACCACTTCCCGGACATGAATCCCGGATGGCACAGAACGAAGAAAGGGAACTGAGCATGGTCATATGTACATTGCTCTCTCTCTCTCTTTTTTTTAAACTGTGGTTGCAATGTGACGAGCTGCCTCAAGATGCTCATGCTGACCCTCCAGCCGTGAGGGACCATCACCTTGAACTGTGAGCCAAAATAGCCATATCTTCCTTACGTTGCTTTTGCTAGGGTCCCTCATTATGGCAACAGAACATAGTAACCAAGTAACTAAGACAGGTGCAGGGTACCAACAGGACCCATCTCATGAGGCTTTTGTGATGACTGGGAGCTTGATGGGCATAAGTACTTAGGGCAGGATGGCACATAGTAAATACTCTACGATGTTCCGTTTTTGTGCTTGGGCGTAGGGCAACTGGGGAGGAATGGTGGAAGGTGAGCGGGGCTGGCAAGGAGGCACGGGCCAGCTCAGTAAGGAGCTTGATGCCATTCAGTTCTGCGGACAACGGGTCTTCAGGGAGGGAGCTGGGGGCAGAAGGTGGAAGAGCCGGTGTCAGGGCCACTGTTCATCTGCTGTATGTTCTCGCGCTTTTGAATGACGTTTCACTTGGAGAAGAGGTTGTCCAGCTACACAAAACATATGTGAAATGGGGAGTCACTGAGGAATTTTGACCAGAAAAGCAACGTTCTGGTTCCAGAAAGGACAGAATGGGTGGGCAGAGGGGGTGGGAAGGTGGCAGAAGCTGGAGAGACAGTGTGGGTCAGAACTGAAACAGTGCCATGGGGAGGGGAAGCATCTCAGGGTCCGGGGAAAGTCAACACAGCTTCTGTGAGACTGTGAGGGAATCTGGAGTCACGCTCTCCCTTCTTTTCACGCCACCCATTCTTTCCACCCCTGCCGAGGCCCTCCACCTGCTTCTAGTCCTCCAGGGACTCTGTGTTTTATGGGGGATGGTACCTAAAGACTATCAAGGCTTCCCTCCACCTCTCCACAGTCTCCGCTCAGCCTCTTCCTCCTTCCTTGCTGTGCCCAGGACTAAGCCACACCCTTTCTGGGGCACCAGGCCCATAAGCTCCTCCCCTTCTCTGGGCACCAGGCCCATAAGCTCCTCCCCTTCTCTGGGCACCAAGTCCATAGGCTCCTGGCCTGCTGCCTTTTTACTGAGTGCTCTCCTTCCACTCTTGGCTCCTGTTGCCCCTTAGCTTTCAACGCTACCCTGTCTGTTAAAGCCTTTCACCCCCATTCACTGTCCTGGCTCCTTGGATGCATCTGGCTTCATCTATCTCTGTCTCCATCCCCTACAATATCATCTCCCAGTGGGATTTAGTTTTGTCTTACACTGTCTCTGTCTCTGTCTCTCTGTCTCTCTCTGTCTGTCTCTCTGTCTCTCTCTCTGTCTCTGTCTCTCTCTCTCTCACACACACACATACACACACACACACACACACACACACACACACACACACACACACACACTGAGTAATTGTGAGATGAATAAGAGACCCACACAGGAATGGTCTTCAGTGGGTGTCTGGGGAGAAGGGGACAGTGAGTTGAAAACAGAAGGAACAGATGTAGAGTCTCGTCACCTGAAGAATCAAGGACAAAGGCTCATGTATGGGCCACGAGGCACTCAGGGATGGGCCCTGCTCCTGTTCCCACCTCATCTGGGCTACTGTCTATCCCCGTTCCTTCCCTGACACACCCTTTGGCTGTATGGAACCTCTCAAGTCCAACTGTGTCTTCACATACTGCAGATCCATATACCTGGAGGATCTTGCTTGGTACCATCTGCTGACAAATACCTTTTATTCACCTCTCTAGATCTTGTCAAACGTCACCCTCTCTGGAAAGCCTGCCCTGATACTTCTGCCTGAGTTTTTGCTTTCTCTAGTCTCCCAGGTCCGCCCAACTCTGTTATTGTGCTCATATTATTACACAAACCAGCCCTGACTGCCTTCCTCTCCTCTGTCTCCACCTGGAGACCATGAAGTTTCTATAACAGTAGTAATTAGAACATCGAATCCATACTGAGCACTTACTCTGTGCTAAACACTAAGCCAAGCACTTTGCATGAATCACCTTATTTAATCTTTTCAATAACCCTAGAAGGTAGGTTGGATATTAGCCCCAAGTCTATGAAGGATTGCATAAGTTGTATTACTCATGAATCCGAGCCAGAACTTGGTCCCGGAGCTGCCTGATCCCAAATCCATATTCTCATCTACTATCTGTCAGGCCCTGGGCTAGACATGAAAAAGTGAAATGATAAGTGAAGCCAGATCCCAAACCTGCTCTCAAAGGGCCTACAAGCATCCATCATAACATCCCCAAATTAATGTTCAGGTTGTGTGTTGTGACCCATGCTGTGAAGAGAAAGGCACAGATACCAGGGGAGTTAGCCTGGCTCAGAGGCTCCAGTCTCTGTATCTGATTCATCTGTGTGCCTCAGCCCTAAACCTCAGGCCTGCACAGAGGGGTTAATCACTGCATGCTTCTCTACCCATCAGAGTAGTCCTTTTGGCTTCCACCCCACCTCCCTTCCAGGTCCACTTGGCCCAAAGTAACTTAACAGCACTTCCTGGCCAGTGTCTCCAAGAGCCTTTTTAGGTCTCCCATGGCTCTCCTGAAAGTGTAGCGGATGCTTCTCTGCTGATGGTGAGAGATTCAGACAAGCTACTTAATGATTAAGAGACTAGAAGTGTTCTCTAAAAGATGGGAAGCATCGCTCTTGCTTTGCCCAGCCTGGATTCCCCAGGCGGACTCAGGTCATGGAGGCCACTCCTTGCCTGTTTAGGAAGCGACATGATTAGCCCTGGAGAACAGCAAAACCTTTGGGGGGCTGTGAGAGCTGAAGGTTTGCAAGTGTTTGGACTGCCAAACGAGATTGCTAGGTTCTTTGAGACAGGCAATGGACACCAGGTCAGCATCCTTGGACCATCTCAGCAGGTGATGGTAGACAGATTAGAACTTCTAGTGTGAACTCTTAGGTCTTGTGGCTTGCAGGATAGATATTGAGTACCACCCTTTCATTTTATAGGTGAGAGGTCAGAGATGTAAAATGACTTTCTCAAGGTCTCACAAGCGAACCAACAGCAGAGGAACTAAAAGCCTGGGTCTCTTGGATTGTGGTTCACTGTTCTTTCCCGGTCGGCATACTATAGGATTTATTATTATATCGTCATCATCATCATCATCATCATCATCATCATCATCATCACCTACTATGTCTAGGCTTATGTTAAGTGCATCAAGGAGAAAGAGATGCTTTAATGATCTGTGGCAGACAGCTGCTGTGGAGCCTATGAAAGCAACATCACAATGGATGTGCCCTCAGAACATCTTGCTCCTAGGCATCCTGGACCCTGAAGCCAGGGAGCATGCTGCTATGATGGGCAGAAACATCGGTGGGTGGAAGATGTGTTGCACTTAGGACACGTTTCTCCAGAAGCCACTTTTCTGCCTCCCCTCCTCTGGCACCAGGCCCGCTTCCTCCCAGCTTCAGCCGAGCTCAGTGCTGGTGAGCTGGGATCAGCCCTATCCACCCCTCGGTTAGCAGAGGGGGCAGAGCTGGTTTCTGTGGACATCAGTGACCTCTCCCACACTGGGAGCACGTTACCGCCCTCAGGCAACCTCTGACATCCGGTGAAGAGAAAAACACCAAGGCACCAGCTGGTCTCCAGCCCCTGCCACCCTGGTTTTTATTAAAGGCCAAAGTCTCAAACATTCCTAATGAGGAAAAAAGGCTGGCAAGGTGTGTAGAACTGGGTTGAGACCTGAGACAGGGGTCAGAGCAGAGAGAGGACCGGGGCCCAGCTGGGGCCTCCCTTCACACTAGGTACAGCGACAACCAGCAAGGGCTGATTGGCTGCTGTGTGTTTACCTCCCACCTCTCCATTTACTCAGGGAGACCCTGGAAACTGGACGTCAGCCCCCAGACTCATTTCCTTCCTGAATCACAGTGGGATTCTGGGCCAGTTCCTGTTGCTGTCTGGGCCATCAATGGAGAGTGAAGTCACCATTGGTGTGGGGTTCTGGGGGTTCCATACTGCACCACACATCCAGCACCCACACGTCTTCACAGTCTCATGGGAAAGGACAGCCCTGCAAACAGAGGGGGTCCCTAGGCCCAGTACTTCCCAGAGGGAGCCATCCTTGAGAGCTGTTCCCAGAGACTCCATTTACCCTGATGGATCCCAGGTAGGCAAAGCCAATCTCCCAAGTTCATTCACAAACCAGCTCATATGCCCTAAAAGAGATAGCATATGGAAATGCCACCCTGCTCCTGTGGCATGGCAGTGATGGGGACATGGTGATCGCAGCCTTTGTTTATTCCCCGTGAGAGGAGCCACAGAGGCTTCCAGAAGTCTTCCCAAGGCCCCACCTCGATCATGGCATGGACACAGACATCCCTCCTGCCAGGAACCTTTTGGCTGTAACGCAGTCATCCTTGCTTGCCGGCATCTGCAGCTCCTCGTGTGTGCTGTCGGCTGTCACCAAAGCACGCATGGCTTGCTAGGCAAGGATCCTCCACCCAAAGGGCCTTTTGTTAGCTACTCCATGGTAGGGGAGGGCAGAAGTGAAGAAGTGAGTGACGCAGTGATTCCCAGGAGCTATTCATCAGCTATGGAGTTATCTAAGCAAGGGGCGAAGGATTTCGGCCTAAGTAACTGAAGACAGACACGCTATGTGGAATAGAAGTTGGCATACAGAAGAGAGTAAGATGAGGGTGTGAGGTGGAACTCTGTTACTGAAAGCCCCCAAACAAGGAAGCGGAGTCTTGATTCGGAAGCCGAGCAAGGGAAGAGCTGAGGTGTTTAAGCAGGGACATTGACACCTGACTGTGTGGCACTAAAGGACTTGCTAGTCATGCAGCCTCGGGCAAGTCCTTACCTTCAGGAACATTCGTTTCCTCCGGTGTGAGGCAGGCATGATAGGAGCTCCCACCTGGCAGTGCCAGCTAGGGCTCACGGAGAGAAAGCAGCCTAGGACTCACCAGGCACATGGACAAAATGCACACATAAAGTGGAATAAATAAATCTGGAACCTGGGGCCTGTGCTGAGACATTTCAGCCTTGGTGTAGGGAGAAGGGGACTGGACCTGCCTCAGTTGAATCTACCAGGCTGAGCTGAATCCCCAGGGGAGACCTAGCCTTGGAGGAGGTGGGATTGGGGGGAAGGCTGGGGGGTGGAAGGAGGGAGGACAGGGGAATCCGTGGCTGATATGTAAAATTAAATTAATTATAAAATTAAAAAATTTTTAAAAAAAAATCTGAGAAAAGAAGAATGAGGAAGAGGAGGAACCAATCAATGAACAAATGGATGAAGTACACCTGACTTAACTGTCTAAAAATTCTGCTAGGATCACCTCCCCACAGTAATTTATTACCTACCTTCTCTGTCTGACTTTTTTTCCCCTTAATACTTCTGACTAACTCATTTGCCTTTTAAAATATATATATATATATATATATATATATAGTGCCAGGTGGTGGTGGTGCACACCTTTAATCCCAGCACTCGAGAGGCAGAGGCAGGTGGATCTCTGTGAGTTTGAAGCCAGCCTGGTCTACAGAGCGAGATCCAGGACAGGCACCAAAACTACACAGAGAAACCCTGTCTCCAAACAAACAAACACCCCAAATATATATATATATATAATCTATGGCCCTAATTGTAAGCTCTGTGAAGGTAGGGTTTTTTTTTGTCTCTTTGTTCTCTCCTATAAATCAACACCCAGCATTTGGCAGGTGTTCAATAAATATTTTTGACTGAATAAATGTGTGGATGAATGAACAATAGAAGGCCCCATCTGGAATCAGAACCACCTCAAACTCTGGCATCATCTTGTTCCTCTGCCTCCTCCTCCCCTAACCTACCTCTGGGAGATAGTTCCATGTCTTTGAATTCTAAGCCGTCTGTACCCCTTTCAATAAATAGGAAGCAGGCAGAGAAAGCAATCTGTTGAAGCCCTCTCTCCTACAACAGATGGGCATGCTTGCCATCTCTCTAGAAAGATGCTATGACTTTCGAGGAAGGGACACTCTGCTCTCTCAGAAGCTTCCAGGGATCCCGAGTCAGGATGATTCTGGGGTAGGAGAGGCAACAGAGCGTGTATGTATTTCTGAAGGATCATCACATTTAAGGGAAGAGGACAAACTGGATGTGAGGCGGGTCATAAAGCACGGGATGGCAAGCGTACATCTGGCTGGTAAGCAGAATGGCCTCAGCAGGGTATGGATTCCTTGCACGTCTACTTCTAGACAGGAAGATAGAGCCTGGGGCCATGGCAGCCGGGCCAGGAAAGACCATAAGCTGAGAAACAGAGCAGAAAAGAGTTGCAGATGTCCTGGAAGAAGAACGTTCCGGGGGCTGGAGTGTGTGTTCTAACCACATGACTGGATAGATGGGATGACAAAGGCTCAGGAACAGGGCAAGGGCATATAAACACCAAAGGTCTGCAGCCATGGCATGCATGCATAGAGCTAGTGTCCAAAGCAGGATATACACAGATGGGGCCAGAATCTGATCAGAAGCAGGAAGGATGGGCTGCCGGGCCGCGCCAGTGGCAGAGTGCTCACCTAGCAGCTCAGAAACCAGTTATGACGCTGCAAGCTTGTGAGCCCAGCCAGCGCTCAGAGGGTAGAAGCAGAAGAATTAGAAGTTCAAGGTCATCTGTAGCTGCAGAGCAAGCTTGAGGTGAGCCTCAAACAGGTCTCAAAATTTAAAACAGAGAGAGAGAGAGAGAGAGAGAGAGAGAGAGAGAGAGAGAGAGAGGACACTGAAGAGGTGAGTATCTGAAGGGGCATCATTGTAATCATTGCCCTTGGTTCCCAGTTACCCCAGATGAGACCAGTCCCTTGGGTCTTAAACTCATTGACTCCTGCGGTTCCAAACACTTTGGGCTCCAGAGTTCCCCACAGCCATTGCCAGGAACGCAAGGACGCCTCACCTGCTCTCTCATCTGCTTCTCTTGCAGGAAAGCGTGGACCTGGGAGAGATCATGTTCTCGCTCTGCTACCTGCCCACAGCAGGCAGGCTCACCCTCACAGTGATCAAGTGTCGCAATCTCAAGGCAATGGACATCACAGGCTACTCAGGTACCTCTCCTGTCCGGGGCTTATCATCTGGCCTCCCTGAAGTCCAAACAGCAGGATTTAGAAGAGTATTCAGGAAGACAGGGTGAGAGTGGCCACTCTCCTTAGGAGGCAAACTGCCTGTGTCTGAATCCTCCTCTGCCACCTCCTTCCTATGTAAAGATGTGGATTCTGTACTGGTCTTCTGCCTCTGTGTAGGCATAGATCTGCCAGGACTGCCTTGAAGGAGGAAAAGATTGTTTGGCTCACAGGCTCAAAGGTGTCAGCCCGTAGTCATCTGACCTTCTTGCTTTGAGCCTGTGGCAGCCCAGTACCTCATGGCAAGGAGACCTGTTAGGGGAGTCTGTTCCCCTCGTACCCGCTGGGAAATAAGGGGAGAGGAGTGGGATCGAGGTCCTAATATCCCTTTCAAGAGCACGTCCCCGGGAGCCTAGAGTTTCTACCATGACTAGTCCCACAGGCTGGGGACCAGGGCTTCAAAATCCTGGAGGGACATTGAAGATCTAAACTGCAGCAGTTTTTTTAAAATCTGAAAAGGGGGAGTGTCAGTCCCGTGCACTGGTCAAATTCAGATTATGCCCAGTAATCCACGCACTTGTAGGCACTCGGTAGATACTGTTCCTATTAGCCTCATTCTTGGGGAGGGGCAGTCTTCCCAGTTAACATGGGGCTCCAGGACTTACAGAAGTTATATGGGGTTGGAATGTAAGCGTTAGTAAGTGGAAGAGAGAGCAGGTTCACCCAGGCCTGGGGCCACAGTCTGCAAACTGCATTCACCAAAGGAGTGGGTACACTGGAAAGCAAAGTGCATTTAGGTTCGAGTATTTGTGGTTTTCCTGCAAAGCTCCTGCATCGGTCTTAGCACCACAGCAGCTGCCTTGAGTAGAAATCTAGTGCAGTTCCAGCCGCGGGGAGACGCTTGGGTGAAGGCGGCTGCAGAAACTTGCAGGATTGACGTGGTACAAGAGGTTCAGTCCTTCCTGCCGCTCTGCAGGTTGCCAGAGGGCAGCGGTTCTAAACCAGTTCTAAACCCCTTCGGGGTTGCATGTCAGATATCCTGCATATCAGAGATTTACATTAAGATTCATGACAGTGGCAAAATTACAGTTATGAAATAGCAATGAAAATAATGTTATGGTTGGGGGGGGGGTCACCACAGCATGGGGCACTGTATTAAAGGGTCGCAGCATCAGGGAGGTTGAGAACCACCATCATAAGGGAACTTACCTGTGTTTTGAGTTAACAAAGCAGTAGCTTGATGCCTGGAAACCTCCCTCCCCACTGTGAGTTCAAACGGCCCTGAGATGTGTATTAGTGAAGGCTTCCAGATAATTTCCCAGAGTGCAGGGGGCTGCATCAGGATGCTGAATATGGGAAGAGGCTTGGTTTGTTTCCTAAGACCTCCATCCAAGAGGCTCTTAAAATGATTCTGATTATCAGTGTAAACCCATACGGAAGGCATCTCTGACCTTGAATGAAAATACAGAAAATAGTTTTCCATGTGTTTCTTTTGTGTTCACTATTTATTTTCCTGGAAATATGATTACAAGTGCCAGGAAAAGGTGATGATAGTGGGGAAAAACATAGTGGTACACATCTGAATCCCAGAGTCTGGGAGGCTGGAGCAAGAAGACTTCAATTTGAGAGCCATCTAGCAAGTTCAAGGCCAGCGTGAGCTACGTAGTGAGACCCTGTCCCAAAAACACAAGAGCCAGATACGTAGCACAGTGCTAGAGAGAGTACTTGCTTAGCATGAATAAAACCCTGGATTCAGTACCCTCCATGGCAGAGAATAAAATGAGAGAGAGGCTGATGGTCCAGCTGAAAACATCTGGGCCCGGGTACACCCTGTGAAGATGGAGGAAGAGGTCTGGGGACTTGGAAACTGAGTTTTCTTTGAATCCTTTCAAGTCCCTGCTCCAGCCTCCCACAGTCGCTGCAGTGCCCCACTTGAGTCCTCAAAGCCCTCACCAAGGGCCCCCAAGCAGCTCTTCCTCCCCCAAAGCATCTGACTCACATCAGGATGCAGCAGAGAGCGTCATGAACCTCTGCTGACATGGGAAAAAGCTCTCCGGCAATACCAAGCCAGCTTCCCCCAAATACAGCCAATGTAGATTTCATTTTAATACCAAAATAAGTGCACATGAGGACAGAAATTCACTAAGGACTCTCAAGGCGGCTGAGGGAAATAGGATTTTGCTGCCATAGTCCCGAACACTGTCTTCTCTGTTGTAATCAAATTGATGTGCTAGAGAGTGAGCTCGGAGTGAAGCCACAGATGCTAACAAGGACTGCTGTAAAGCAGAGGGTCTGGGGGGAAGGGATTGTTTTTAACGTTAAGTTCTAACCTCTCCCTCACAGCTTCCCCTCGTCCCTACCTGGGTCTGGAATCCTATGTTAAATCTCGGCTGGATTCTGTAAATGCAAGGGTCTCCTTTACACCAGAGATGCATATTTTGTTCATTGATATGTGCAAGTCTCTGGAGCAATGCATGAAACATCATAAGCACTCATGAAATGTGGACTAATGAATGAGCAAGTGAACAGTAAATAAATGGATTTACAGATAGCATATGAATCTGGCCCAAGGTGATGAAGTGGATACCCGCATGCCCGGGGGCACCTCATGATACATAATCTATTTGTGAGGTTGAGGTTGTGGTTGCCTTCAGCCCAGACAGGTCTGACATTGGACTAAAGTGGAAAGAAAACAGAGCTCCTTAATTTGTGTTCTAGCCTTAGAGGTCTGGCACTGACCTCTAAAACCAAAGATCTTCCTACTCTCTTTGATCCACACTAGCCCAGAATCAACTATCTAAGCCTATCTCCTAGAACCACGAGAATAAAAGTAGTACAAAATAATTAGAAAAACCAGTATGCTACGAAAGTGTGGATTAACTCTTTTGTCTCCGATGCCTTTGGTTTACACTGCTTTGTATCTAGTGGTCAAAAGTGACTTTGGAGTCAGGCCTGGGACCAACTCCCAGGCAAGATATTTAATCTCTCTAAGCTTCCATTTTCTGCCTATGAAATGGAGATATCAGTGATAAATGTTTTGCAGGGGAGATGGAAAGTAAACCTGGTGATAGACATCTCTTATCACAAGAACATGTTCCAAATGCTGAATTCTGATGACTCCCACACAATGAGGCAGGAATACAGTGCTGGACTTTAGGCCCCTGGTGCTCAGGGCATCATAGAGAAGAACAGACCTCAAGGATCGTCGGGGGCCACCATTTCACTCCCCGCCACAGACATTTCCCAGAAGCACCCTGGGGAGCAGTCATCTCGGCTCTCTGATTAGCCTCTTGGATGCTGGTGAGAGCTCAGTTCCTGCAGAATGAAATCTGCTCACTGAATGCTATAAACCAGACATTCCTTGCATGGATGGCCAGAGCTCAGAAAGAAGGCACCGGCCCAGTGGCTCATGGGACAAGTGGCTATGCCTATATTTTCCTTAAATGGAAATGTGTTCTGAATGGAGTGTCTGACCCCAGGAATAGAGGAGGAACACGGTGGCGCAAACCTAGAGACACTTTCTAAAGCAGTGTGTAGCTGGAAAGACTTGAATATTTAAAGATGGGTCTTGGGCTTGGCTCTTTCCGCTTGTGGTGACCTGAGCAATGTCCTGGGGAATAACCACAGGGAAGGGAGCCCGTGGGAACCAAACAGCTGTAGCATACAAGTTCTCAACACTTCTTCCTCTTTACCAAATGCTCCCTAGAATGGGGGGCCCTGAAAGTGTACAGTCAGGACAGGAGGTTGATTAAATTCCTCGTGGTCTCCCCAGCTCCTCCATAAACCCAAGTGTCCCCGTGGCTAAGGCACAGCTGCCACCGCCATACTGGTTAGTCAGCAGCTCCCTTGGACGTCGATGAGAATGCTTTCAAGGCTGGGAGTTCGGTCGGGCTCATCTCGTGGGTGTCTAGTTTTTATTCTAAGTGGAGCCTTCATCTGCCCTTTCCCCTACACGATGCCAAACAGTGTGAGGCCTAGTGGGTGCTCAGGGGTCCAGGAGGCACAGCTGCTTACCTCAGAACTACAAGGCCAGGAGAGGGGCTACTTTGGCTCGTACCTCCTAACAGGTTCACATGCGCCCTGGCTTCTGGACAAGAAGGTGTCTGAGCACATCGAGGTCTCAAAGCTATTATTACCTGTGAGTTGTCTTCTTTCTTGAGCTGTGCAGCATAAATACTAATTATGATGGTGACTGAGACACCTGTGCTATGGGATATAATAGGTGTCCCTTCATTTGGATGAGTAGAAAATTTCAGGGTAGAAAGATGACCATGAAATACCCATTCAGAAAGCTAAAGGGGAGAGAAGATTAGGAGGAACATGGGAGTTTAATAAAAAGACATCTTTTTTGCAGCATGGAGAGAATCCAAGATCCCACTGAGAAATAAAATGTCAACCAGCTGCCCCGAGTCTCTGGGGGTTGCTCACTCACTCTCCTGGCCACCGTTCCTCCTTGCTTCACTGCTCAGAAGAGGCCAGGAAATGACTTCCAGGGAAGCAGCAGGCAGGGCCACTTCCCTGCCTCTCGATTCCAAATGGAAATGAGATTATTGGGACAGCGGGACCCAAAATCATGCCTTCGAGTGGGAAGGACGGGAGCGGCATTGTGACTGATGATGCTGTGGCTTCATTCTACCCCGTGGCTATTCCTTGGGCAGCACTGAGTCCTATTTTTGCCCCCTTTATCTTTTGGTTGAAAAACTGGCAAACCTCCAGAGGAAATGATTCTGTATAGGTGAAAGAAAAAATGGGGCCTTTGTTAGCTTCAATGCTCTTTTGAGCTCTCCAGCCATGGTGCAGCTGAGATTCAGGGCTGGGAACCACATAACCATCGACAAGTGTCTTGTCTAAATTGGGGCTAGTTTTCCTATTAGTGACACACCATTAGGCATTCTCCCAAGAATACAAAGGTAGCTAAAGACTGCGTTTATTAAGTGTGGAGCGTCCTCGGAGACAGGTGTTCTACATAAATACAAAGTGACTTAATTATCTTAACCCACCGATCCCATCTGATGAGCAGCAGTGGGATCCAGTCCCTCTGCGGCAAAGGCTGTTCAAGAACATCTGTCTATTTGAGGGCTCACACCTGTCATCTCAGCACTTGGGAAGGCTGAGGCAGGCAGATGGTTATGAGTTTGAGGCCAGCCTGGGCTACAGAGTAGATCCTGCGTCGAAAAGCAAACAAACGAAACGACCATCTGTTTAACGCACCACGTTCTTGCACTGCCCTCACTGGCACAGATCCCTACGTCAAAGTGTCCCTGCTGTGCGACGGCCGGAGGCTGAAAAAGAAGAAAACAACCATAAAAAAGAACACCCTCAACCCTGTCTACAACGAGGCCATCATCTTTGACATCCCCCCAGAAAACATGGACCAAGTGAGCCTGCTCATCTCCGTCATGGACTACGATAGGTAGGTGCCTTCCCAGAGGAGAATGGTTACCTTCCTCCAGTGCAGCATAGGGGCCCTTGACTTTAGACCTGTAGTTCAGGACCCATCAGTTTCAAATATGGCTCCACTTAAAGAAACACATGGGAATTTGAGGAAGAACATGGGCTTCCCCTTACCAAAAGCTCCCACTTCCCTTCCCAGCCTGCTCCCATCAGGGGGATCTCTACCCGCCAGCTTGCTTGAATCCATCCCTGACTACTTTTCTTCTACTTGCCAAGCCCCATCTTCTGCCCTTGCAAACGCCTCTCTAGCATCTCCTCTTCTGCAGGATGGCTCTGCAACCCTCATCACCCTTGGCCGTAAGTCAGCCTCCATCTGCCTGGACGCTTTGCTCCTGGTCCTGCCCCATTGAAAAACCATCACTGGCTCCCATTGTCCAGACCTCCAATAACCTGGACCCCAAATTACCACCCCACTAACTCCCCCTCCTTTCTTTTCTCTTTTTTGGATTCTTCCCTCTCAAGGCTGGCTCAGATCCATTTTCAACCACTTCATCTCCCATGACTCTTCCCAAGTATCGTTTTAGCTGAAGGATGCAGAAATCACACAATAAAGCCTCAACCTTAGATTTTCAGCTCAGGTTCTCAGGCATAGTAGGTGCTTGACGAACATACTTGAGGGATGATTTATGTTCTTGCTGAGTGAATAAATCGAAGCCTAGCCACTAGCGGTATGGAGAAATGATGCTCAGGGCAGGTTGGTTTATTTCCAAGTGTCGGGATCTCCAGAGAGGTTGTAACATGCTTCCCAAGTCAAATAAGTGAAGAGCCGGGCTCCTAACACCCAGCGGGGCCTTCTGCCACTGTTTCCTGAGATTCCGAGTAAGTCTGTAGCCTTCGCTCCCTTCTTTAAGTCCCTTACCATAAGAGGTTGGGCAAAGCTTCAGGGCCACTGGCAGCTGAAGACCCTAACATGCACTGATCTTCAGAGCTCATGGTTCTGAGTCAGATGTACTAGACAGCGTCCCTCTCCCAAAGGACCTCTTTTTCTGGTAGCATTTTGAATGACCAATACTAAGACCTTTGTTTCTCCCTCAGAGTTGGCCACAATGAGATCATAGGAGTCTGTAGAGTGGGGATCAACGCTGAAGGCCTTGGCAGGGACCACTGGAATGAGATGCTGGCATACCCACGGAAGCCCATTGCACACTGGCACTCCTTGGTGGAGGTAAAGAAATCCTTCAAAGAGGTGGGTGAGGTTGCCTGGCCATTGGCATGTTTACTGCATGATGGCGTGGGCTGGAGAATGGCAGTCGGCTGCTGGGAGTCCTCCGCCTTTTATGGAAAGGGACTTGGGGAACACCCAGTGTATGACACACGGATGAGAAAGCAGATAGAGGCTGCCTGGCAAAGTCCCTGAGCACTGTGAGCATTTCAGAAGTGACAGCGATGGGCTAGGGGTGCAGTTGACGCCTGGCCTAGCATGCATGAAGCCCTGGGTTCCATCTCCAGCACTGCCCAAAGCCAGGTGTTGTGTGGTGGCACACACCTGGAACCCCAGTGTTTGGCAGGAGGATTCATCGCTTAAGGTCACCTCAGCTTCATAGCAGGTCTGAGGCCAATGTGGGCTACACAGGACCTTGCCTCAAAAAATAACAAAGTTCCAAAGCAACACCGAGTTCTTAATGGAAAGTAAGAACTCCGAAGAAGTTCCCGGAAGTCCATTGTGCCAGGCCTGAAAAGCTTTCAAAAGCTCCTGGGCCAATTTAGTCCTGGAGGAGTAAGCCCTAAGGGGGTGAGGTCAGAATTGGCAAGGAATTCCACCCTCGTCGGAACAGTAAGTTCCCTGAGGCTCCAGACAGCTCCTGCTTGGCAGAGCATCTCATCCACGGAGATAGCCAGAGAGCACACTTCTATCTGCTGCACGCTGCTTCTTACGGTAGCTCAGAGAGAATATGGTGTCACGTGTCACACCCCCCTGCTGAAACTGGAGGCCTGCACTCGAACAAAGCCAGGCCTCCAGTCTTGGCCTCCTCTGAGCCCCTCACTCCTCTCTCCATGGCAGCTTTGAGGGATATTTATTGTCTGTCCAACCTGCACCAAACCCAACAGATGAAAGCTCCTGTGCTCTTCCCAGACTCAGGACACATCTACCTGGACACTTTGCTCCTGGTTCTGCCCTTCGGAAGAACCACCACTGGCTCCCATTGTCCAGACCTCCCATAACCTGGACCCTAAAATACCAACCCCCTAAATCCCCTCCCCTTTCTTCTCTTGGTGGTCCCCAGGCCTGCTTTTCCTCAAATGTGCTAGGATTTGGGTGCTGGGGTGCTCAGTCAAGCTTTTGGCTTCATGATCTCATACCCAGCTCATCCTGGAAAGCCTGGTGATAATTCCGCCATCTTAGCAGGCACTAGAGAACTGTACAAAACAGGAAACCTTTAATTCCAAACTAAAGAGTTCTCCCTTCTTCCACATGGCCTTTGAGAGTAACCCACTTTTCCCACTCCGATCAGAAAAGGCACAGCGCACCTGCGACACCCTTCCTTTCTCAGGGTGGGTACAGCAATCCCAACTATTGTTCCAGGTGTCGTCCCCAGAAAGAACAAAAGCTAAGGGGATTGGACATGTTGAAATCTACTGGAGAAGGTGGCTTCCAGGGAGCCGGACTAGTCTGCCCAAGCCCTGAGGCAGAATCGAGGAATAGGCCAAAGATCCTGCCAACTCAGGGCTTCCCATCCAGGCCTGTGGCTGCCGAGCTTTTACCACACCTGTGGTACTTCAGTGAGAGAGACCAGTCTCCCAGGGCTCCTCCTCCCTGTGTGGAGCCCTGCCCTCTCAGCCAGAAGTAGTGAGGGTCCTACTCCCAGTCATAAGTAGGCCCCGTGGGCAGAGCACGAGCCAACCCGAAGCCATTCTAACACCCCACCAAAGTCCATGTGGATTCAACCCAGGGACAGGAAGCGATGCCTTAATCCCCCCCTCTTCCCCGGTGGTATAATACTGTGGAGGCATTTAAGAATAGAATTTCAAGCAGTTTGGGGGCCTGGCATGGAATGTGCCGTAAGAGGCCTTCGGTGTGCTGTGGCGCTTTAAGTAATTCACTGCCCTCCTCTGGCCCTTGGTTTCCGGGTTGATAAATGGTGAGTGCTGACTCTCAGGGGCAAACGGGCCCAGGGCCTCCATGGTGAACCACAGCGTTTCTCCCGTATGCAACCTGCAATAGAGAGTCACATTGCCAGGCCCTCCCGCCCGCCTCTGGCCTCTGACAAAAGAAACCATCAGAGCAGCGGCAGCCGGAGCGAAGTGCAAAGTACCCCAGACGAGCCAGGCCCTGATCCTGGACTCATGATGAATACTGTCTAATTAAGCCAAATAATTGATTCCAAGGGCCTTTTCTTTGAGAAACTCCAACTGTCTGGTCCAGATGACAAAGGCGAGATAAAGCGGAGCGAAGCCCTTGAAAATGAATATTTGATGAGACGGTAAAGGGAAAGTAACTGTATATGGAAAACGAAAAGGAGATTAAATTGATTCATATCCTCTGGGTTTACTTTTTCCCCTCGACCTGGCGGCGGGGAGAGCGCCCCTCCCCCACCCGCTCCCCTCTCATTTTCTTCTGCTCAGAGGATTGCTTCTCTCTGCGAGGAGACGCTGAAGATGACATTTGTCATGGCAACTTAGAACTCCGGCAGTCCACACCGGGGTGGTTTTACTGCCCCCTCTTAACACCCACAGTTAAAGCACCTTTCTAAAACTGCGTCTACAGCCTTGCCCGGCTAACAAGACCTCGCCACTCTGTTCCTGGGCTTCTTTCCACCCGTGTCCTCCAGACATCCCGTGAGCTCACATCTTGCCCTCTTTGGGACTGGTTAGCTACCAACTCAGATCTTGTATTTGTGCAACCCGTAAAGACATCTTCCCAGCTTTCGAGATGATGAATGGCCTAATCTCTGCAAAACCCTTCCTGTTTGTCTCACACCTCTCTCAGTGGAGTTTCCAGCGCTGTGATCACTTCTTTTTTATTAATGAGAACAGAGAGCACCCTGCGCGCTCGACTCTTCGGGGTTTAAAATTAAGGTTGAGGGGAACAAATTAACTGGAAAGGCATTTCTTCCCTGATTGGATCTCTCATGAATAAAAATCCATTAAGCCATAGCCAGTACCTTCCCTCCCAGGGCTACATGTCACTGTTGCCGCGCCCCCTCCCCAGCTGGCTTGACCAGTGACCTTATTCAAGGTGCTTCATGAACAAAGGACCGTGTTCCAGATCATCCGACATAGATTCCGAGATCGCGGTTGGAACATTACCCATTTCAATACAGCAAAGGACCTGAGCAGGACACAGTTGCCCCAGAACAGCGAGCTCCCGGTGTGCTGGGGACAGGTTTTCTGACATTTCAGAGGCACCTTGATGAGTCCGCTGGTATCACTCACCTTTGCATTGTCCATGAAGTCCATCTCTTCCCTTGATCCTCATAGGAAAACTCAGGGGCCAGGAGCGGAGCCAGGGTCCCTCATTTGTTCCAAATAAACAGTCACGCTCTGTGTGACTGCTCTCTGGGCTGCTGTAGGAAGGAACAAGGCCCTTCGCCTACTCCTCTGGTGTTTTCGACTCTGACCTGGCCTGTGGGTCAGGCTGTTTAAGTGGCATGCTCACCCAGGGGAGAGCCCCGTAATTGCTGTGTACCTTGCACTGACTAGAGGTGGGACGGGAGTGATTTGGAGTTCCGCTGAATGGAAACACAAGGAGCCATCTCATGTCACCTTCTGGTTAAGAGACACTGGAGTCAGAAGTCACAGGGGGCTGGCTCAAGAACCAGGCATTTATGTATCTAAAATATTTCACCAGGGAACCCCTCGGTTGTGATTTCACTCACGTGGATGCTGCAAGCGGAGAGACAGCCACTGGAGTTAGGAGTAAGTACCTGGTGTGGACCTGAAGAGGTTAGGCTTCTGCTTATACTGTGTGTCTCTTTCCTCCCCTAGTGGGTGGTCACACGCCAGCACAGTGGCAGGATGGCCTAGAAAGGACAGTGTGCTGGGAGTGAGGAGACCTGACTGAGTCCTGGCTCTGCCCCTAACTGTCTGGATCTTGACTTCTCTGTGTTTCTGTTTGCTTACTTGTGTCCCAAGTTCACTGGTGTCTACAAGTTCCCTGGTTCTGACATACTGAGATAGTTCAGGTCAGGGGCATGCCATGGCTGTCATCCACACCTACAGCCCTTAAGGATGTTGTAGAAACCTTCAGTGTGACTGTTCAGGGAGAACTAAGGAGAAAGTAACCCAGAGAAGAAGCATGGACTCTCCTTGGCCCTGTAGGCGTCCCGTTTACTGTGGAGGCGGTACTGAAGTTAAATGGTCTACTTCTCAGGTATCTCAGCTCCGTCTGGAGATTGTTGAGAGAGGGGAACTTTGTCCTGGACTCCTCCCACAGCATTTGAATGCATGCTCCCTCGGCTCCATCTCTTCAGGAGAGAGATCCCTATAGCTCATGAGAAGCAGAAAGGGGCTGGATTTGTGGTTCAGAAAGCCATCTAGACCACTTAGCGCTCGCACTTGCTCTCTCTTTCTCTTTCTCTCTCTCTCTCTCTCTCTCTCTCTCTCTCTCTCTCTCTCTCTCTCTCTCTCTCTCTCTCTCTCTCCTTCCCTCCCGCCCTACCTCCCTCTTTCCCTCTCCATCCCTCTCTCCCTCTCCCCGCTCCTTCTGGAGCCTGCTCTACAGGCAATGAGAAAGCACCGGCTCTCCCAGGCACAAAGGAGTGAGCAGCGGACCCTGAATCACTTTGAAGCTTAAGCCCTGCCAGATAGGTCAGGGATATTCACAGGGTCAGATCTCTGCCCAGAAAACATCACAAAGCTATGACGGGCTTTTTCATCCCAAGAAGGGTCGAATGGCTCCAGGCACAGGTCCATCCATCCTCTGTGCTCCTTCACTCCATTACGCCTCATTACATCACCCACTTCAACGGGGGCTCCGAGGGGCTCGGGGAGGAGGAGTGTGGAGGGAATGGGCGGGCTGTGTCTCCTCACCTCCTGCCCCTTCACAAGCCAGTGCAGGTGCTCAGAGGATGCCTTAAGACTGAAGAAGAGAGCCCCGACCAAAGCAGCGCCAGGGTTACTTTTTCCCCTGTGTTAATGGCTCCCAGACAAATCACTAATAATTCATGATCGCAGGTTCTTGGCAGTAAGGGCACATGCTGCCTCTCTTTGCTGCTAACATAATCTGATTTTCAGTGTGTGAAAAATGGCCGAAGCACTCAGAAATGGTTCAGTCATTGCACCGCATTAAAACACACACACACACACACACACACACACACACACACACACACTCCATATTGTAAAGGAAGCTGAAATTAAGTCTGCACTAGATCTTTTCTAAAAGACCAAGCATTGCAAACAGCTCTGAGCTTGTATCTTTGTTTTGCATGGCTGACAGCAAAGGTCTAGAAAGCTTACTGAGGCCGGGAGAGGTGGACACCGTGCATGGTCCAGCGCATCTGAGATATCAATCCCCACCCCACCCCCAGCAATCAATAACCAGGTTTTCTTCTCCCCACAGTGGCAGGGCCGAGCTGCCAGCTTCGACAGTGAGAGCTCATGCCCATCTCCGAAACCACCTCCGACACCATGAGCCGCACAGCCGAGCCACCAACGGGACTCAGCAACGTGCTTTTCACACTTGTTCCAGTCGTCCAAACGCAGTGTTTGTGCAGTCACGGTGATGGCCGCCGCCGCCGCCGCTGCCGCAGCAGCAGCCCATGGTCTTCGCTGCTCCTGTGCAGGGCAAGGCCGAGACACTTGTCCTTTGTGATCAGACCTGTCTTAGTCTTTTCTGTCTCCCAAGGTGATGTTTTCGTGGTTTTTCCGCTTTGTTTGGGTCTGCTGTCAAGAAGGAAAGGAAAACACAATGGTTAGCGATATAAAACAAAGAGCAGAGAGCCCAGAGGTTGGTTCTGGGGAATACAATGTAAAATAAGCGGTCTGTTGGGGAAAGGCAGACTGAATCTGAAATTCCGTGCCTCCACCAAGCGCTCACCCCGGAGCCGTGGCCATGTTTTCAGCATCCTGCAAGAATGGGACCTATCAGTCTCGGAGCCTGTCTGAGGTGGATTGTTCTTCTCGGGAGCTCTTCACTGCTGTGACACAAGCCAAGACGTGGTCCTCTTGTCCCACGTTGAAGTCATGAGACCTCTGCCATGTTTGTGACTCTGTGGGGATCCCTGCTCCCCTCTTTTCCCCAGCTGGAACCATTTTGATTCCTTGCGGGCACTTAGCACTTTCCTTAGGAACGGTCCCGCGGAAACTAACCACGCCATATGTTTTCCAACACGCCACAGTTAATGATCGCATTTGTTTGAAAACATGAGCTTGGTTCTCAAAAATAACCTCCATTGTAAAGAAGGGAGGCGCATATGTTCCAGAACGATTTCTGTGTTATACATAGCTTTATAATTCCACAAAGCACCAAGCAGCTGCTTAAAATGCCTAAACAGAGCAAAGAAAAATCTAGATAACGTGTTCTTCTCTGGATGGGGCATTTTGAAATCCAAACCACATTTTGAAGTCTGCTTGTCTGTGAAGAGCCTCCTGTTAGTTGAAACCCAGTCAGCCAGAGACTAGTTCAGACTCTGGGTCACTAACTTACCTTAAACTTTAGTTCTATTAACTAATAGGTATTCTGTGTTTGTTTCTGTCTCAGTGAGAGGATCTTTGCTTGTTTGTTTTTCTATTAGATCTCTACCTTAGGCCAAATTCAGTTTAGAAAACAAAAAACGAGTGACTGTATTTATAATAGCACATTCCTACTGAGTGACTAGTGGCCTTCCCACCACGCCCTGGACGCAGGGTGATCTGCTCAGTCTAAAGCAAACACATGAAGGTGAGTTACCACTCCCGCTTGGGGCTACACGGTACCGGTTTTCAGCGCAGTAAGACTTGCAGGAAGCCAGTCAGCTGGGGAAAAACCCTCCTTTCAACAACAGAAGGTCAAGAACACAAAAGCCACCCTCATACCTGTGTCTTACTCTCTACCTATGCCCCCATGCTATAGGAGTAGCGATTTAATAACGTAGCCCCCGTTTTAAGTCAAGCCACCAAGTTTCTCTGCTGATCTAACTTTATGTCGTTGCCTGCTAGCCAGAAGAGTGGTCAGATTGGAATGAGCCAACCGGATATTGTGGCAAGAGAAGCAGTCCACTTTTCTAGTGAATGTAGATGAGTCTAGACTCCACCGAGTATGAGCCTTGGGCTAGGGGCTGGTGTGGAAAGATGTTCTCCCCAAATATCTTGATATGCCTTTCTGGTCAGGCAGTCCCCTATTTGGAAGTACTCTTGAGACGGAGAAAACCCACAAGGTCATGACAAGAATCCCAGCGAGCAACCAACTTCGTTGTGTTCCTTGACTCTAGATGGACCACACTGAGACTACCATTGCAGCCATACAGCAGGGCAACTGGGAAGGGGACAGTTGGGTCCCTTGGGTCATAAGGAACATAGACGTTAGTGTGAGCACTCCATCCTCCCAGAAGTGGGTTCCAAATGCATGTCCAGCTGCCACCCCTAAACCCTCAGGCAGGTGGGATGCTCCGTTCCAAGCTTTTAGAGAGGAGGGTGTGGTCTGCATGAATTATGGAATAACACTGCCTGTCTGAGAGACCCTTCCATGTCACAGCTACTATGTCCCATAAGTGGACATCCCAACAGTTTCAGGAAACCGTGCCCTGGTCAACCTCTTCAGTTCCCTCAGCTTTGGTATACATTAGGCATGGAAGGCCCACTCCAGGAAGGCTTTTAGCTCCCGGGTTCCCTCCCCCCAAGTCCCCACCAAGGGTGGCCAGATCAGTCCTCCTCATCCTGAAGCATGAATGATATGAACAGGCTTCTTCTTTCATTAGCCTCGGATTCCTCCCTCACAGATGAGAACTCGTAGGAAGCTGATGCAGAATAAACTGGAATTCAAAGTTGGCTGGCTTGTTGGCTTCCCCTAGTGCAAGGAACCCCTTGGGGATGGTGATGAGCTTTGCTGAAGCTGTGATAACCCGGGCCATTAGCACATAGAGGTTTGCAAAAGACACCAGATTCTCCTCTCCTTCATTTCGCAGTGTTTCTTGGCTGAGAGATGCTCCCCTCCCCCTTTGCACTTACCCAGGATGTTAATTAATTGTATCATCATTTAAAAAAATTATGTTGTTAATTACTGCTTTGTGTCTTCCCACCCCTGTCACAGCCTGGAGTTTTTATTCAATTAAATCTCTGTCTCTTGCCCATTTCTCTTGTCATTTTATGTTGCCGGATTCAGCAGGCGGCACACACACAGGGCACAGCATAGCTTTTGTTTTTCTCTTCGCTTCGTGTACGTGGATAGCCACTTGCCCAGTCAGAGACAGGCTGAAGGGCCGTTGGGTTTTCACTCTGCTCGAAGGACACCTGGGCACCACAACAGGCTGGGGCCTGCCTGCCTGCCTGCTGTCAGGCTGCAGCTCAGAGCATTGGGGACATGAGACCTGGCTGCCCCTCAGCCACTCAGCATCACAGGCGGCCTCTACAGATGCTGAAGCCTCTGTGAGGAAATGGGTCACACTCCTAGCTGGAAAGTACAATGCTTTTGTATTTTGTATTTCCAGGAGAGAAATACTGCTAACTCTCATAAAAGTACAACTTGGCAAAGCCTTGGGGCGGGGGGGGGGGGGGGGGGGGACGACAACAACAACAAAAAACCCAAAACAAAACAACCATTTAAAAAATAGTATCGCAGACTTGAAATTTTTAAAGGAACACTCCAGCTTAACAGAATGTCCTCTCTGCTTATCCCAAGCTTCTAGTTAAATTTAGAAGGTGGCCTGTAGAGAGGCCAGTGGAAGGTACATCCATTTCTGCACAACCGCATCTAAATTACTGATGCTCTATAGGGAACCCAGTGCTGAGAGAAGTCCCCTGATACCCACGCAGGCCACTGTGCCTTCTTCCACCTTCCCGTCTGGTCAAGCAAGCAGAATGCACTGAGGCACCAGTTCTGACCAGAGCCTTAAAAACTAACAGGGTCAGTATTCATGAGCGCAGGTCAGGTTGCGCTGCACCCACAGCCTTCGGCTCTTAGAGGCTGGGAAGCAGCAGAGGCGTGTCTCTCATTGTTCCTATGGGCCCATCCCATCAACAAGGGGAGCCCTGCTTGATATATTTATCCAGAGGCACGAGATGACAGAGCAGCCAACATCTCAAGCATGGCTCGTTACCATGCCCGAGGGAAAAGAACACTGGCATCACATTGGCCTGCGTGCTCCGGCAAAGTGACTCATGTTCCTTCACAACTCATCGCTAGAATTACCCGTATGACCTCGCAGAACGCATGAGGGGAAGAAGACGGGAAATATTTACTGAGTAGCCCTAGGGAAGACCACAGCGAACACAACCAGCCCGTGGAAGGTGGTAGCTACTGAATGGTTGGTTCAGAGAAGGGAGCCAAGTACAGATAGTAGACATCCCAGGGAAACCGGGATGCCTGTGTAGTATGTGGTCACGGTTGGGACAAGCAGGAGTGCTGATAGTTGAGCTGAGCCGGAAGCAAAGCTGGGGAATGGGATTCCTAGCGTATGTCTTATACACCATGTCTTTCACTACAGCCAGCAACAGCAGAGCAAGGGGAAACGAGAGTCCTGTTTGGGCCAAACAATTGGAGATGCTGGAGCGGAGTCTAGCGGACAGCTGCAGTTCCAGATGCAGCCTGGCAGAGAGGTCAGGCATGAGATGTTAATTACCGAAAGCTTGCATACCCAGATGAGATGCGAAGACACTGCTGAAAGCTGGCACTGCTCAGTGGGTACCAGCAGGCAGGGAGGGCCTCAAAGACAGGTTCTCCAGCAACCACCACCCTCAGAGCTCAAGGGAGGAGAAAGCAACGTGAGCAATGATGGAGAGGTGGCCACGAAGTACCGATCAATGACAACGCTGAAGGACAGAAATAGATCGGTCAAGGGCTCAGAAGATGGATCTTCCTAACAAGCTCTCCGAGGTGCTTACACACAACCCTGCTCACAAAAGTCCATTTCACTCATGTTTGCAACTCTGTTTCTTCCCCCTTCTCCCCTCTGTTCTGCCCTTACCTTTTAAAAACTGTGGTAAAATATACATAACAAAACCCATGCCATTTTGATGGCTGTTATGTACGAGAGTTCGGTTCCACTGTGCATACTGGTCTGCAGCTATCATCACCACCATCTACCCACAGAACTTCTTACAAAACCAAAACTTAGTGCCTCTCACTCACCACCCCCAGTGCCTAGCAACTACAGCTCTGCTTTGTGTCTTTATAAATTTGACAAGTCTAGGTCCCTCACACGAGTGGAATCATAGGGTTTGCCATTTTTATGGCTGGCTTATTTCACTTAACATATCTTCAAGATTCATTATGTTGCAGTGTGTGTTAGAACTTGCTTCCTTTTAAAGCTAATATTTCATTATGTGTAGACATGACATTTTGCTTATGCATTCATCTGTCAGTGGGAACGTGGTTACTTCCGCCTCTAGGCTGTTGTGAATAATGCTTCTCTCAAAACTGGTATACAAAAGTATTTCAGTTCCTACTTTCAACTCATATATATACCTAAAAGTAGAATTAATTGCAGGATTACAAAATCTATTTTTTTTTGAACCACCATCCTTATTTCCATAGCAACAGGACCATTTAATATATCCTCATCCAGGGTACATAAGATTTCTCCACATCTTGGCCAGGGTGGTTTTGTTGTTGCTATTGTTTACAGTGGCCATGGTGTTAAATGTAAAGTGGTATCTTCTTATGGTAATTAATCAATCAATTGAGACAGGGTTTCATGTAACCCAGCTATGTATCATTCCTCTGCCTCCACTGTGGGTACTAAATTTCCAGGCATTCACCACAGTGCCTTCTTTTCTATGGTGCTGGCAATCAAACCGAGGACTTGGTGTCTGCTAGGCTAGCACTCTACCAACGGAGCCCCAGCCCCAGCCTTATTATGGTTTTGAGTTGCATTTCCTAGTAATTAGTGTGCTGAACATCAATGTGCTAATTGGCCATTTAGCATCTCTGGAAAAATATCTATTCAAATTCTTTGCCCATTTTGAATTGGCTTATTTGCTGTTGAGCTGTGGGGGTTCTCTACGTGTTCTGGATACTCATCTTCTGTCAGGTATGTGTTTTACAAAATGATCTCCCATTGTTGGTCTTTGCTTTGGGGTGGGGGTGGGTGGGGGTGCTCGCACCTGCAGGCACCCAGGGGCCAGAAGAGGGCACCAACTCCCTCAGAACTGAGTCCCAGGCATTTGAGGTGGGACACCTGACCTGTTATGTTGGTCCTGGGATCCAAGCTCCCATCATCACGATGATTTTGCAGCAAGGGCTGTTAACTACTTAACCATCTCTGAAGGGCCCGCTCTTTAATGCTACCGACCACGTCCTTTAATACCCCAAAGTTATTAACGTTGGTGAAGTTTTGATGAATGGCTCTTCTGTTGCTTGTGCCCTTGATGTCTAAAAAAATCAGTGCCAAACCTAATGTTCTTCCTCTAAGCCTTTTTTTTACATGTAGACCTCGACCCATTTTAAGTTAGGTTTTGTGCATGCTATAAGGAATTCACTCCACGAATACCCACTTATCCTAATGTCATTTGTTGAAAAGACTGACCCTCTCACACTGAATTGTCTTGACTGAAAATCATTTGACCACATATGCAGCAATTTATTTATTTTAGAGCCCTCTAATCTATTTCACTGTCCCACATATCTGTCCTTATGTCAGTACTATGCTATTTTTATTATCATGGCTTTGTATTAAGTTTTGAAATCAGAAAGTATTATTCCTCCAACTTCATTCTTTTACCAGACTTATAGCACTTGTCTAGCATACACCAGGCTCTGAATTTGATCCTCAGTCCCACAAATACATACATACTATTTGGGTAAGTCTTTCCATTCTTTAAGAAAACATCACTTCCATTCTGATAGGGATTGTCATGTATCTGTGGATTGCTCTGAGTAATGCTGACAGGGATCCCACTCTTGAGGAAACTATAATGACTCCCCCAGGATACCATATGCCCACATTCTATCCACAAAGTCACCTCGCCTCACTGGGAATCCTACAGGTTGTGACGCTTAGTTCAGGACCAAGCACAGTTCTAGAGGTCAAGTTCAACCCTCCAAACCTTGAACACTAACTTACCTTCTACTTATTCTCCTGTGGAAATCATCTCCCACAACTGCCAACAAAATTCAACTCTACAGTCCAACTTCTCCTTCCTGCCCTACCTAAAGCCCAAAATGTTCAACCACTTCAGCGGCCTTAATCCCTATTACTGCAGGTCAACCTCTTCTGCATGCACACAGGTATTTACTATTCACTTACTCAGTAAACATGCTGAGTACCTTCTGAGCATCAGACATGTGAAGGCCAAGGATATGCCAGTCAATACCAATAACAGCTAACATACGCTAAGAACTGATTATATGTCAGACTACATTGAAAGTACTTCACAAGGCATTATCTCATTCAATTCTCCTTTCAGTCCTATAAAATTAAAGAGCTGGCCCAAGGTCACATAACTGAATCCAAATAATTAAAACTCAATCTCAACCATGATGTTAAGCTGCCTTCTAATGGAGCACAGTCTCAAGGAGCTCACAGTCCAGATGAGGAGACAGCCACATAAGTAGAAGTCAATGTCTCTGTAACATGGTAAGGGCAATGCTACGGATACACCAGAGATGCGAGGCCTCCCAGAGAAGGACTGCCTAATCCAGACACCTACACATCTGTACTTCATTGGGTATCTCTAAAACTAACTTTGAAACCTCAGTCTCATCTTTTCCATGACAGTGCCCAGCAATGGCCTCTTGGTCCCCAACATCAGTAATTCCCTCCAGGAGCTGCTAAAATGTCATGGGATCTGCTCATCACAGGCCACCCTAGTTGATCACCCCATATACGTGCTCTCTGAAGGATGATGCTGGGAAGGCGAAGCCTTGGTGTACCCTGGCGGCTGTTCTGGAAAGCAGCATGGAACTCTACAGAGGCAAGCTCACTCACTCCGGTCCAGATGTAGCTCCTCACAAGACCTGTGCCGTTAGACTCAAAGAGTAGACAGCTGCATGGTGAGCCACCAGAGGTCAGGAAAGACAGTGTTTGGGGGACACTCTGTCCCCAGCCATCACGCATCTCCTTCCCCACAGTACCAGAATGTGACTCTCC
Organism: Peromyscus leucopus; assembly: GCF_004664715.2. NCBI lineage: Eukaryota > Metazoa > Chordata > Mammalia > Rodentia > Cricetidae > Peromyscus > Peromyscus leucopus. The sequence goes on from NC_051068.1 coordinate 77,926,453, forward strand.
TGCTGTAGGGCTCTCAACTGAGGCCAACCAGCTCAGAAAATGAGTGCGGTGGAGGGGCACTGAGAAGGTACAGGGTGCTGTTTCCTGAAGTGGCTCTCTTTTACTCTTGTAGACTGGGGAAGTTTGGTGACACATCGGGAACTATCCAGACACACAAAGAGCACCCACGTAGGCAGGCGCCTCAGGCTTTCCTGAGACGTGTAACATTTCTCCTCTCTGTGGCTTCTTCCTGAAAACTCTGCCGGAGTCAGGCATGCCAGAACTCCTTCAGGATGGGGCACTGGGGGATGAAAACTCGTGGCTAGAAATGGTCAGAGTTTCTGGATATATGAAGTCCCTGAGATGACAAGGGACTTGCTAATCACCAAGAAATAAGGGACAGAGCCGTTTTGTATCCTGGCCTTTCATCTCCCTGGAGAAATTATGGACAGTGACACACAGCAGTTAAAATAGATTGTGAAAATCAAAGAGCCATACAGGCTTCAGACATCATCTTCCTTAAATGACCAATAATGTTCTCTTTCATATAATCCAAATATGCCCGGCTCGCTCTGCAGAGGCTCCTGAATGCCTGCGGCCGCACACTAAACCTCCTACCAGTGAAGCAAGGGTACAGTTATTGAATCCCTGTGGCCACCTGCCGTGAGATGTTTTCCTGCCAGATCTTTCTGGTAGGGGTGGATTCATCTCTTGGATACCAATGTGTTTGGTAAACTAGGAGCCAAGGGTCAGAAGATCTGGGTTAGTTCCTGACTTCTTGGATTTCTTTGATCTTGCTATGGTTTGAATGCCCCCTCCAAAATGTGTGTTGAGTGTGTGTGTGTGTGTGTGTGTGTGTGTGTGTGTGTGTGTGTGTGTGGTGGGTACTGGAGTCCCAGCCTTATGCATGCTATGGAAGCCTTATCCCACTGAGCTACATTCCCAGACTCCCCTGTTGGAACTTAACTGCCCTCTTAATGCTGTTAAAAGCTGAGACCAGCAAGCAGTTATTAGGTCCATGAGAGTTTTGCCCTCATGAACAGATTAGTGTGGTTACCATGGGTGTGGGCTGGTTATCTTGGGAATGGATTCCTAAGAAAAATGGATCTGCTAGATTTTCTGCTCCACTGTAAGTGGTCACATGCCCTTCCAGCTCAAGATGACCCAGCACAAGGTCCTTAAGCAAATGCTCTCTCCATATTCTTAGGCTCCCTGGCTTCCAGAACCATGAACCGAATAAATTTCTTTATAAAGTCTCCAGTCTGGGACACTGTTACAGCATCCGAAAATGGGCTAAGATGATGTGAGTCTTTTCTGGTGCATCCCTTAGCCTCTCCGAGCCCCGGTTCTGCCCCTGTGAGGTGAGTTTCTGACATCAGCTGTGCACTGCTCATTGCTGGGGGTGGGCGGGCGGGCGGGGCACACCGAGGACATACTGTCCCTTAGCGCCAAAGTCCCAAAACTTTGAAGGCTCTCCTCTGCTCACCTCTCACAACTGGGGAACTTGGGAACAAAGGGAAGGCGGCACTGGGTTGCTCTGAAGCAGAGAAAGTGGGGAGGGACAGGAACAGGGACGCATGAGGGAAATAAATCAAGTGGCTGCGTAATTAATTTAGAATAACTTAAATGCTGTGCATTGAAGGGAGACAAAAGTGGTGGCATTTAATGAATTGTCGGTCGATATCTCACTCATTCCAGCTGTCTTGTAAAATGTCAGCTCTCTCACAAGTCCTTTTCCTTGCAGCTGAAAGGGGTGTGTGTGTGTGTGTGTGTGTGTGTGTGTGTGTGTGTGTGTGTGTACAACAATCACTAGGCCTGGCTTCTGCACGGTGGGTTAGCTTGTTAGCTTAGACACAATTTCAGAAGCAGGGGGTCCTGCCAGCTGCAGGGGAGAAAGACAATGCCCAGAGAGCTCTGTGAGCAGCTGTTCATTGTCTCCCCGCCCCCGCCCCGCCCCCGCCCCCAACCGACTCATTCTCCGAACCTTCGCTCACTTTCCTGCCATCAACTGTGAAAATGCACAAGGTGTTTGTATATGCTCATCAAGAAAGACAAGGTGGGGCTGGAGAGTTAGCTTTGTGACTAAGAACACTGGCAACCATGAGGACCTGAGTTCTGAACCAATGTAATAGGCCAAGGGCGGTCTCACCTCAGCCTGAAATCCCAGTGTTGCTAGGAAGTGGAGACAGGATGATTGGTAGGGCTTAACTGAAAAACTCAAGTTCCAGGTTTAGGGAGAGATTCTGTCTCAGAGTTATAGAGATCAGTGGTAGAGGAAGACTCCCAACACCCTTCTCTGGCCTCTGTGTGAATAAGCACGGTGCATTTGGTGCTAGCAGATACATACATATCTCCGTCTCTCTGTCTCTGTCTTTGTCTCTCTCTCTCTCTCTCTCTCTCTCTCTCTCTCTCTGTCTTTCTCTCTCTCTTTCTCTCTCTCTCTCTCTCTGTCTCTCCTTCAAACTTCTAACTTCTCCTTTAAACAGAGCTTTGTATTTTCCAGAGAAAACCTTAGCTGAACTCCAGCGGGAGAGAGCCAGGCCATGGTTGCTCCAGAGAATTCTAGGCTCAGAATTCCCACTGGAAGCTGACCGGCCCTTGGTTTGGTCTTGATTCTGCTTCAGAGACTAAGCCGGTAACATACCAGCTGGATTTTCACTTTAGGGGAAAATGTGAAGACATGTGGTACCAAACTGTTCCCATCTCAGACGTACAATCGCGACCCCTGAAAGGGCATTCCTCACTTTGGACCCCAGCGGAGAACCAGTCTCTCTGACCTCACAGGCTGCTTGAGGTAAGCAGGGAGGAACAGCTGAGGTCAAACAGAAACCTGGCTGCTGTTTGGCCAACCTGCATGCTAAAGTGGCCTGGGCAGATGTAACAACCATGGCTCATGTACCATGAGCTAGAGAAGCAAAGGGCTGTGATATTCCAGGCCCCTTAACAGCTCAGCCTCGGCTAAGCACAGCTGCAGGAAGTACACGATGCCTTGTAGAGAACCAGCCACACCCTTCCATGATCGGCTCGTATCCAGGTGTGCAGGGAGCCCATGCCAGCCCTGCAAATAAAGCCAAACACACTTCAGCTCTACTTCCCAAGGACACGCATTAGGGAGTTCGGCTGAACCACTGCCTCTCTCCAGCCTGAGGAACCAGTGGGTTGTCACTAAAGAAAGCAGCCCCAACCTGTTCCCCTTGAGTCCTCTCCTTACAGGACTCCGATCTCCGTCATGGGACCCATCTTCCCTGTCCCCCCAGTTGACACACACACACACACACACACACACACACACACACACACACTTACAAGTCAGAACCAACGGTCCAGTTCTCAGCCTCTCTCCAGTCCTCAGACCTCTCACATCACCGACCACGCGGTGGAGAACTGACCCACATCCTGACTGAGTTCCCAAGTTCCCTTAAGCAAGGCTCTAAGATGTGCGGCCTGATCCCAGCGTACCCGACAGGCCTCCCTTCTGTGGACCCCGGCAGCAGCATCCACTTGGTGTAACTCTTGACTCCCCTCCCTCAATCTCCACGTGCCGTATTTATTTAGTCTTTCTTTTTCCCCTTTCCTCCTTTCTCACTATCCCAATCTCTCCAGGTCTCATGAAATCCCTTCTGGATTACTCTGGCAATCCCTCCTACTTGGAATTCCAACTGCTCACCTCCTTTATGCCAGTCCAGGAGTTGCGAACTCCAGTACCTACAGGGGATGAACAGGTGGTATAGATGTGTAACCTATAACATGAAGTGACAGGCTATGGGAACTAGACAGTGAAGGCTCTAATTAAAGACAGTCAAATTATTTTTTAATTAATTTATTTGTGTTTTATGTACATTGGTGTTTTGCCTGCATCTATGTCTGTGTAAGGGTTTTGGATCTCCTAGAACAGGAGTTATAGACAGTTGTGAGCTGCCATGTGGGTGCTGGGAATTGAACCCAGGTCCCCTGGAAGGGCAGCCAGGGCTCTTAATCACTGAGCCATCTCTCCAGCCTCCAAATCATTTTTTAAGCATCACTGCACAAACTCCTCATTGTGTGTCCCGTGGATAATAACTGTGTACCCAAACCTCCCTGCACTTATCTGGTAGCTTCAGCCATCATAAGACTTTGGCATACACCTCTCCATTAACAAGGAAACTTTGCTGACTACCCTTTTGCCCACAGGAAGAGAATGGAATAGTTAATGTTTGCAGAGAGCTTTAAAAATTAGCAAGGACTTTGCTGTCTGTGAAACTGACATACATTCATCTTCCATTCAAAGAGTGTCACAGGTCTCCGTACTTGTTTCTCAAGCCTGTGACCCCTCTGTAATTGAGCTTGTCCTCCTCTACCCAAGAAACCCAATCCCACTCAGAGTTTGGGGCCTAGCTCCACACCAGCCTCTCTGGGGAACCCAGAGGGGACTGTCCCTCCCTCCACAGCTGAAGCTGGCACTGAACCCACACACCTATTCCATCTCTTTCTCACCACACCTATCCTCTACCAGGAATCCAGTCAGAGCCTTATCATCTGGCTCCTTCCTGCCGCTGTCCTGCATACTTGGGTCGTGGAAGATTCTGCTAGAAAGAAGACATCTGTGGATGGAAGCAGACCGATGGCCAAGTCCCAGGCTTCACAGAGACTGAGGGCTAGCTCTGGCAACAGTGCTTAGAGTTCCTGTGCGCCAGAAAGCTTGGTGGACATGGGACTCACGGCCCACAGAGATTCCAATGCCGCAGTTCTGTGCTCGAGCCTAGCAATCTGTATCCCAACTCCTGACAGCTGGTCCTGATGCAGGGTGAAGGTCCATGCCTTCAGGTACATTTGGTCTCAGAATCAGAAACTAGACTTGAGTGTGAATGGTCATTCCTGAGAAGGCCTTTACCCAGCCCTGGTTCCCATGGTGATGTGCTCTGAATTCCTCCCAGCGGGTAGTCACAGGGGAAGGGGGGACTCAGGTCTACCCCAGGCTTAGGGTGTGGTTCCTTCCCCCCACCCTGGCATCTGCCTGGCAGCCCTTGTTCACAGCACAAACAGAAGAAGGTCTTCATGGCAGAGATGGCCCCTCTAGAAGCTCTGTCCAGGGCCCTGAAGGTCACCTCCTGCTCTCATCAGGGCTACACCTCAGCCCCCATGACAGCAGGGTGAACCCTTTACTTCCCACAACCACATCCCTACTTCTGTCTTCCAGATTGGAAAACAAAAGAGCAGACAGTTGGTCATTACCGAGAACATCTGTTTATAACCCACGCTGGGGACAGACAGGCACGTGAGGAAGTCGCGGAGTGCTGCCCTGGCTTGGCAGCTCTCTTGGCTACCCTTCAGCTGCCCATCTTCTTCCATCAATCCTCACCTTCCCACGGGCTACAAGCATTACCCAGGCTCCGAGGAACAAACCCCGGGGGATTTCATGAAGCAGATGCCAGACAATGAGGGACCGATGGGTTGAGAAGCTAAAAGCGAAAGTGGGGGCCTGGGCGGACACTGCTTTTAGCCACTGAGTCCAAGAATGCGAGGTTAGCTGAGCCTCCACCTCTAGGCCCATGAGAAAATATTCCAAGTCGCCCAAAGCAGCAACCTCTGTGGAGCTCCCAGCTTCCTGTAGGAAGTTTACACTGAGTACCCACCCAAGGGGCTACCAGTCTCCTCGGGTCTCCTCTCAAGGCCGTAGCCCCATTAATATTCTCAAGGCTGGGCCCAGAGCCTCTGACTCTACCTCACCCTCTCCTCAGCCCAGTTACTCATCAGATCCTAACCATCCCATCCAAAGAATGTTCTAGACCTGTCCCCATCATCTTCTGGACACCACAACATGCCTTAGTTCAGGCCTCTTCCTTTTGGCCCTGGGCAGTGTGGGGGTGGGAGTGGGTAGGGGTAGGGGTGGGGTAGGGAGTGGGGGATCTATTAAGGGGTCTGCAGATCTGTGCCATTCTACTGCCCACTCCCTTGGCTCCCAGCCTAGCACTCTCCATACCTAGGAGTCATCAATGTTTGAAAGAACTGTCAGAAACGGTTCATTTATCTGTGATTAGTAACGAATGCAATGGGTTAATTAGATCAGTGGCTCTCAACCTTCCTAACGCTGCAACCCTTTAATACAGTTCCTCGTGCTGTGGTGACCCCAGCCATACAATTATTTTCATTGCTACTTCATAACTGTAAATTTGCTACTGTTGTACATCTTAACATAAACATCTGTGTTTCCCAGTGGTCTTAGGCAAGCCCTGTGAAAGGGTCGTTCAACCCCCCCCCACAGGGGGTCCAGATCCACGGGTTGAGAACCTCTGTGCTAAGTGTTTGAAATCAACCTGTCAGATCTACAGGGGGAAAATTCATGGCTGGGTTTTCCTGGCAGTAGAGTCTTGGGACTCATTGTCTGTCTATGTTCACACAGTCCTGGTTGGTGATTTCTCTGGAAGAAACCTCTAGTGTTGTCTTTCTTAGGCCTTCCCGGCAGACTCTAAGGCATTTACACACAGAGCCCTGTGTGCTAACTTCCTCTCTTCTCTCAGGCTGCCTTCACCAAATACCTATGCATTTCCACTTCTCCAGGGTTCACCAAAACTCTTCCCTCATTCTAGAATGTTCTGCCATCCCTCCTTTGCCCATCAAAGCTCTTCTCATCTTCCGCACTTGCTGTGGTTTAAACACGGCCCACTCTCTCTGATATTCGTGTCTAGTGTGGTTTGGTGTCCATTGTGGTAGTGTGGGTAAGTGGGTCCTTTGAGAGACGCAGTCATAAGGAGGGACTGCCTTTCTCACAGGAGTGAGTTCATTCCATGACAGCAGGCTCATGCGGCAAGGGTGGGTTTTATAAAGTGGAGTCACCCGTTTTGTCTCTTCTTTGAATACCCACTTGCCCTGCTTTGCCACCACGTTATGATACAATAGAAGCTCCCCACCCCCCACGGTCACAGCTGCCAGATCTTAAGACATTCAGTCCCCAGAACCATGAGCTGAATAAATATACTTTCATAATAAATTATTAAGTTTTGAATATTTGGTATAGCACCAGGAAAATGAACTAAGAGAATGCTCTTGCTCAAACACCTCTCCTATGTCTGCCCAGAGTTCTGCACCTTTCAGATCAAAAGGAATAGCTCCTTTTCGTCTCTTTCTAAGTCCGATGTTTGTGCCTTTCTTCCAGAGTATAATCTAGTTAGGGTCTCTTCCATCAGAGAGCTGCTTAAGAGCTGAGATCTCCAGACCGCCGTGTATAAGTGCACGACATGGAATGGGCGTTTAACTAATGTTGGTTCTCTAAAGAGAACTAGGAAGAAACGAGTAGATAATGTCTCCTACAGGCCAAAACCAGCAGCACCACAGCAAACACAACCTGTCCCGCCCTGTGCACAGAGCACAGGGTCACTTTCAATTCTCTGAGTATGCTCTTATGGTCTCCAGAAGCCACTTAGAGCCAGGAGGGCTACCATCTACCAATGATACTAATCATATCAGCTGCCATCTGTTGAGTGATTATGATGTGCCAGGCACCATGGCCAGCCCTTCCCATGCATTACCACGGTCACGTCTGCTATCACCCGTGAGATATCTCCTGCAGTAGCGTCCTCTCACATATATGAGGATGCAAGAGAAGTATGGGAAATTTCCAGGCCATGAAAGAAGCTAAGATTCCAACACAGAAGAGTCTGGTCCTACCCACTCTCTCCTGCTTCCACAAGCCTGGATCCTGCTGTCCACACCCATCAGTCCTGAGCCAGTATCACAGATGGCAGGCTCATCTCTTGCCAGGGACAGCAGAAGTCTCACAAGGAGGTTGGGCCCCTGCAGAAGGGGCAGCTCACTGACCAGGCTTTCCCTGCTCTGGTCAAATCACAGGTTCCCTCGCAGACTCCCTGACCCTTCCCAGAAAACCCGGCTCAGGCCACTGAGCATCTCCATAATGAAAGCTCCTCTTCTGGCCCTTGCAATCCGTCCTCTCTCTGCAGGATGGTACCTGGGATATGATGCTTCTCGTGAAGGATGCGTTCAATATTCTGGCCAGTCGTACTAAGAAGGCTTGAATACAAACTGGGCCAGCGGAAAAGGGTAATTAGACAGAGTTTTCCTGATGAAGTGGGAGGATCAGCAGGTGTAAGCTCGGGGACCTTGGTCCTGGTGTTCATTTAATTAAGTATCACCATTCGGTTCACACATTGGCTGCCAAGGCTTGGGGGGAAAATCCCAGCCAACCTCTTTCCTCATAACCCCTGGTGGGAACAGTGTGTGCTGCCTGTCCAGCCTCACCCCCCCACCTGCCCAAATCAACAAGACAAAAACAGAGCAGCCAGAAGCCAGCCTCTTCTTCATGCTCAGCCTTTGATTACTAAAAAGAACAACCAAAAAAGAACAGAAAGAACCCTGGGGAGACAGGCTCTAGACTCCCAGGCAAACAAAAGGATTGGAGGAATGGAAAGGCATGCCTGAAAATCAGTTAGGCAATAGCTTCCAGTCATCCCATTTAAATCCTAACAAGGCCGCTGCTCCGAGATAACAAAGGCCACTGTGTTTAATGAAGGGTATAAATGGTAGAAATATGAGACAGGAGCTTTTGCAAGCTGTTAATGAGGTGGATAGGAAACCTCTAAAAATAAGCCAGGGCAAGTTGAAAGGGTAATTAGGGGTGCAAAAATAAACAGAGGGTGTCAGGCTGAAAGAAGTTCAGGGCAAAGGCTCCTCCAACGTGTCCTCGGTAGGTAGGGTAGGAGAGGGGTTAGCGCAAGAACATGGAGTCAGAACATAGATCCTCTCTAAGAACAGAGGAGCCCCGGCCACCTACAGCAACAAGCTGCAGCAACGAGCTACAGCCACCACGAAGCAGGCTCTGCCTTATTTATCAAAGTGTCCCCAAAGAGACCTGAGCAAATATTAGGTGACGGGAAACTTCAAACGCCAAATAATAAAAACCCAACCTGGTTCGTACCTTTGAACTGACTGCCAGCAATTGTGCCTCTGTGTGTGGGTGCCTGGCTGTACAAACACACAGATGATTGTACCACATATTCAACCCACACAAACAAATCCCCACCTACCTACTGAGACTTCCAGCCAAGGTCAGTTGCCTATGAATAGAGAGTGGGCGGGCGGTCGCAAGCCCTTGAGGAGGACTTGAGATGTTCCTGTGTGCCTCCCACTTCCTCCCACCTCCACAATGTCTTCCTCCCCTTCTCCATCACGGCCACATTAGAAAGCTGTTCTGTGGTCAAGTACATTTGGGACATACTTGGCGTGCCCTAGTCTAGGAGATGTGTATGAATGCATCAAGAACAGACACCTCCTTTTGTTTAATTCATTAATTAATTTGTTGCATTCCCCAAATGTAAAATTTTCCCACAAAATGCCATTTACTAACGTCCTTATCCACTGCCCACTTCCAATTAGTAAAACTGGGGCCATTACCCTAAGAATGGTATGGGGATAGGACTGAGGAAGGCCAACTGTGGGGCTTCCCTCTGATTCATGAGTGGGCAGACAGCTTAGTGGGTCCCATCCGGACAGGCTGGAGAGGAGCGAGGCTGGTGATGATGGGTAGAGTGGGGGAAGAGAAACCCACCCCCCAAAGAAAATGAGAAACTCTGTTGATAAACGTCCCATCATTCACTTGCTCTCTCCCAACATGTCTGCAAATGTCAAGCAACGCCAGTCCTGGTAACCCCAAAGTGGTGCTCCCTTTAGGAGAAGAATTGCTCCCGCAGATTCTGGTCCAGGGCACACAGCTCTGCCCTGTGAATTCTGAATCCTTTCTGTTGCTAAGGAACTGAAAGATGGACTCATCCCAGGCTTTTACAGTTACTCCTGTAGGCTGTGTGACCCAGGCAAAGTAACTTCACCCTTTTCCATCACTTAGCTCATTTGTAAAATGTGAGCGGCAGCAGCTGCTTCCTCACGGAGCTGCTTAGAAAGCTTGACAGAATAAAGGCAAGTATTTACTTTTTTGTATGTCCTCATAGTACAAGGCGTTTATAATGACCAGAATAAGAACGTGTTTCTTTCATCTGCACTTTCATTGTGTGATTTCATACACTCTCAGGGTCTTAGGTACATGGAGATGTGAATGGATCTGAAAAATGTTTGCCTAGATCTTGCTCTTGAATTTCCAGTTTATGCTTATTACTATGCTCATGCTTAAGGGTAAGAAAGCAGAAGACAATGGACTTCAAGGGCCCCAGAAGACCTGGAGAGCAGAGAAACCGGCTCGGCATGAAGCTCCTTCCTCTCAGGAGCCATCAGCTCCAAAGGCTTGCTTTGTTCTTATCCCACACCCCCCCACCTTCCTCAACTTACTCCCTGCCTTACCAGGGTTTCGAGCCCAACTCCAGAGCTCCCTCTAGACTCTGTGTGGCTTTGCTCAGATCTTAAGAGTGTTCGGATGAGCCCATTCATTCGGAAGTCTAGCTCCCCGGCATAAGAGATCCATCCCAAATCCCATAGCTGTGGCATTACAGAGGGAGATGTCTAAGTGATGCCCAGAACTGTCTCTTCCAACATCACTGGACAGGACAAATAATCCAAATTTGTCAGTTTTGTTCTTCTGCTCACCTGCCTGACACACAGACTCTTTTCTCTGTTCCAGTATTTTCAGGGATGCTTTTGTCTAACTTGGTCACATGTATATCTTCAAGCCACACCTCCTCTCCCCACAGAAGGCAACTTGAAGGTAGAGTCTGCTCTCCGTTCAGAGGCAGTCAAGAAGTCATCACAGTATTCAAATTAGGTCTATTCCTCTTTTATTCCGTGAGCTTCTGCAACTTCTTGCCTTCAATCTGGGAAGTAAATGGTGACTTTAACCTTGGCCATACCTTCGGCACCCAGCACCGTTGCAAAAGCAGAGAGACAGAATTCACAATAATTATCTGCATAGGGAACAAAACAAAGGAGGAAGGACCAGCCCTTCAGGAACAAACAATAGCATAGCGTTTTTATTCAAGCATACATTAAGCACTACTGCTACAAAGAGCCTTGGCTGCTCTGAAAGGACGGTGTCCTTGGGATAGGGCCTGTTCTTAATAGTTGAAATAAATTTTGAGTACCGTGTCCATAAATTTCCTGCTGTTTAGAATGCAGGATTAGCTTCCTCAATCTGCCTTTCCTCCTCTCCAACAGTGATGCCGTAGTGTATGAAGAGAAGCAGCTGACAGGCAGGAGGTACGTCCTTTCCAGTCTCCTCTCATCCATAGTCTAACCTTAGCTACTTAGTGGAAAGGGGTCTTTTTGTTTTGTGGGGAAGGCAAAATAAGAAATGTCTTGGAGAAGCTTTTGAGGGTGTCATGTCCCAGCAACTTCTCCCAACAGCCCTTTCCCAACAGCCCCAATATCTGTCTTTGTCAATCAGGGATTTAGCGTCGGCACTAGAAACTCAATGAGACAGAAAATTAGGACTAGACCACAGTTTAGCAAGGACCATTAGTTTCTGAACTTGATTCTGAGTAATCAGAGAGCTCCAGCTACAGGCAAAATGGGCTCTTTGCACCAAAATTATATAATCACCCTGCCCTTATTTTCTGATAGACAGGCCTTCCAGACAGAACCCTGTCTCTCGGCTGCCAGTCTTTAGCTAATGTCATAAGCAACCAATAGTCTTCTACATTCTCTGTTAATTCAGTCATCAAGCCTCCAGTGGATTTACCTATACATGCGGCAGGGCTTATATATGTCTATTATTTATTTCTCACTAAATACCGCAGGCTGCAAACTTCCTGTCCTGTAGAATGTTTTTTATTATGTATCATTCCAGTGGTATCCTAGCTTATTTTTGGGTTTTTAAGGCTTTATCACTTGAAGCCCCACTTCTGATACCGATTTCTATTCTAATGACAACTCTGGTTATATACTCAGAAGAACTAAAATGAAAATTTTAAGTATTTGTATTAGTCAGGGTCCTTTAAGTAATGTAACTGACAGAATGAATATGTATTTATTTGGGGACTTATCAGAGTGGTTTGCAGGCTGTGGTCCAGCTAGTCCAACAAGGTCTGTCTACTAACAGACATGCCAGGACTCCAGCAGCTGTTCAGTCCACGAGACTGGATGTCTCAGCTGATCTTCAGCATGCACTGGAGTCCTGAAGAAGTAGACTCTAATACCAGAGAAGGAATGGACTTGCTATCGAGGAGACAGCAAGCAGGCAAAGAGCAAGGGCTTCCTTCTTCCATGTCCTTTATATGGGCTGCCAACAGAAGGTATGGCCCAGATTTAAGGTGGATCTTCCCACCTCAAAAGATCTGGATTAAAGGTGGGTCTTCCCACTTCAAATGATTTAATTAAGAAAAATCCCTCATAGGTATATCCAGCATCTTAGGTTTTAGTTAATTCCAGATGTAGTTGAGTTGACAACCAAGAACACCCATCACATCACAGTATCTCAATATGTAAGATATGTGAGAAAGTGTGTGTGTGTGTGTGTGTGTGTGTGTGTGTGTGTGTGTGTGCGCGCGCGCGCGGCGCAGCATCGCTTTGTCATGTTCAAGAAATCAGGAACTAAAAGTCAGAACAAAACCAGGTGTCTCCTCATTCCCTGTCTCTCTGTCTATCTGCCCTTTTCTTTCAGAGACTCGAGGACAGCGATTTGGTTTCTAAGTTCTTCATCGGTTTTTGTTTGCTCCTTCTTCCTCTCTTCTCAGGTCTTTTCGGAAGACAATAGGGGATGGCAGCTTTCTGTCTTCTCAGCAATTTACACAACCACCCGACAGCTGCCACAGCCCGAGCCTGAGAGACAGTCTCATGCCGTTGTCTATTTGTGGCTGGAAGTCCCAGGTAGCTTGTTTGGTTGAAAGTCTTCAGAGACAGAATCGGACTGACATTTGTTTGACCCCGGCCACACAAATGACTGGTTAGCCAGCATATTTGGTTGCTGTTGTTTCTGACAGTTGTCTCATGCCTAGTCAGCACTGGCAGTCATGTGAGAACCAGGCAGTCTGTAATTCTGCCCTTCTTCTGGAATGACAGCATCCAAGAATTCATCATTAAAACATAAATAGCAGAATGTCTCGGTATCTGTGTGCACACATGTGTACATTTATTTCATCTCATGGAATCCAAAGTGCCCCCAAACATGTTATACCCCAAAGTGAAATTACCATCTCTGCACACCCCAGCCCTCCTTCTCCGTCTATGACTGTGATCTCAGTGGGGGGCACCATCGACCCTGTGGTTATCTTAAATATAATGAGTGTTTTGCCCTTCGCTCTTTCTTCTACTCCAACCCTTATATCTAATTAAACATCAAGTCTTATTGATTTTACCTCCCAAATATCTCTCGAGTCCGTCCCATTCTGTGAACCCTCCAGCACTATCTTGGATCAGGCAATTATATTCTTGACTGGTTTACCCTAGCAGCCTTCCACCTGATCTCCCCTCATTCATCTTTCTCCTTCCAGATATTTCCCATACAGCATCGAGACAAATCTGCTTATGTGACCCCCTGCTTAAAACCCTTCGACAACGCTCCAGTGTCCCAGCCCCTCGAGGGTGTGGCTTCTGTCTACTGCTCCAGCCTTCCTGCTGGATTTCACTCGCAGATAGATGCTTTCTGAACAGTTTTCCAGCTCTCAGAATCCCCAATTTCACTTCTTCAGCTGCACCATGCCCGGCACCCCTCCTTGACCCGTCTTCAACTGAATTAGCATGCTTTCTGTGCGTTCCCATAAGAAGCTTATCATTACTATGGTTCCTATCATTCTGTATTGCAAGTGCCTATTCCCTGGTCTGTCTGTGTCTTGGGAACTTTTTAGGTGGATGTGGTAGCGAATGCCTATAATCCCAGTACACAGGAATTCCACAAAGGCAAGAAGGATCAGAAATTCAAGGTCACCATCTGTTACATAGCAACTCCAAGACCACTCCTTGGAGAGAGAGAGAGAGAGAGAGAGAGAGAGAGAGAGAGAGAGAGAGAGAGAGAGAGAGACTACGCAGAAAATTTGTCTTTTTATCATTAAACTTGACACATATGCTGTTCAATACTGTAAAATAAAACATACATATGCATGCACACATATATGTATAACCTGCCCCATGCAGGTACTTCATCATCACAGTGACTGTTAGCATCTGTGTAGGGCCTTCTTCCTCTTTTTCTTCCACCTCCTCCTCTTTTTCTTCTGAAAGATACGAATTGTATGTCCTTGGATCATCACTAAAGTCTTCCCAATCCTGGCACAATGCTAAGAAAAAAGTAAAGAAGAAACCACACTCTTATTTTCTTATAAGGAAGTGTGCCTTAAATATGGCAAGTGTCTTATCTGTCTGCAAGTGGCTGTGGTTGGCTCCTGTTAGGAAAACCCTGTGACTGGAAAGCAGGTCTCCATCTCTGGCAGCAGAGAGAAGGGCAAGAAGCAGAGAGCGTGCTCTAGAGAAAGATGGCCTGTGAGTGGTGAAGTCTGAGAACTTAGAAGCTACTGACATCATTAGGAGGACCGTGGAGAGCCTGTACCAGGATCCTCTCACTGCCACTTGGACACAAGGGAGGGGGTGACTTTTTGTTCCAGCCATTAATGTAGGTATTATGGTCCTTAAGTGGTGATTTATAATGTTCCTAATGGCAGGGCACATAGCTGGGGCTGAGTGAGGATTAGATACAACACAGCGGGCTCCGTAAGCAGCTAAAAAATCATTGACCAGGGAAAAGTTAGGTACAGGGTGACCTGATTTTCTAGAGAACAGCATGACAAGGTAGGCCTAGCAGAGGGAGGAAATCAAGGGCCAGGCTGGATGACAGAGTAAATACAGAATGGATTAAGCAGGCAGCTGCCTGTGAGGGGTGAGGTCCGTCCATCTTACAGCACTGTCCCAGCTATCTGCATTTCCAGCACCACTCAGAGCCTCCTACCTAATCAATAAGACCGCCACTGGTATTCTTGTTGTGTTATTATTATTTTAGTGCCAGGAAATCAGAACATAATAGTAACAAAAATATTTCACATACGGGGGGTAGATAGCCTCAGGAATAAAAGACATTAATTAAATTAGGTTATATCCAGGAAACCCAAGCCACTGGCTAGTGCATGATGACAGAGGCACACTTCCATTTGCATTATCAGTTGTCCAGAAAGGAAAAGAAGAGCTGCCCCAATAACAAACGGCTTACCAACAGACAGCCCTGCCTATAGGCAGATCTCAAGCTGCGGCTCCTTTGCTGGGTCCGAGACTTCGGGCTGAATTAAAAGCTCCCTAAATGCTGACAGAATAAACATGTGTTTGCATAAATTGATCCAACCACGAGTAAATGTAAGACCTGTGTTTCTCAGCATTGTGCCCAAAGCCGTCCCTCTGTCCGGTCTGACAACTCTGTCTGTCACTGTCGCTGTCTCCAGACCACTCCTACCCCTCTTAACCATCCCCTTTCCTCTTCAGATTACTGCACGGAGCTGTAAGCCAGCCTCTGCCTACTCTCCAGTCTCCTTGTGATAGTATGACATATCATTGTGTTTTCCTACCACAGATCCTGGATTGCAACTCCCATAATAACCCTTGTTATTTTCCTGAATGATAGAACAATGAGCATGTGTTTTGTTGAAGTATACTAATTGGCATCTCATCCTTAGAGGCTGAAGCGGGTTTGTTTTTTTTTTTTTTTTTTTTTTTTTTTTTTTTTTTTTTTTTTTTAACCATATAGAGAGTAGTTTGGGACCCCAGAAGTAACCAACAGAGCAATCTCTTTCTCTCTAACTTACTTCTTTTTCTCTGCAAGGTGAGTCACAGAAGTTAGAATTTCTCTTCGCCAAAGAGAATCCCAGGCCTTCTGCCTCGGAACCAGCCATACAGAAATCCTCCAACAACAGGCCAATGGACACTTATTTCAGAAGGGCCATTCCCTAAGCCCTAGAGGAAGGAACGCTGCTCAGTGAAGTCAGGGAGAGTGTGGACACACACCCCTGCCAGGCTCCCTCTGTGTCTGTTAGCATTAGCTCCCACTTTCTGTGTCGGACCACCTCCCCACACTGGCATCCCTATTTCAGTCCCACTTATTCAAAGAAATCTTCACAAAACCCCAAAGGATAAGACTGGGGGAACTTCTCATCAGCTGAACACACTGAGACTTACAGGGAGATAAACAAAAATTCATTTAGGTGACGAGACGGCAGCCCATCCCAACTCCAGGATGACATCTTGTGCTCAGGATGCTTCCTGACTTTTATCCCGTGTCTCTTCATCTGGCTGCTTATTTGTATCCTTGAAAGTAATTTTACAATAAAGCAGTAAATGTCTTTCCCGAGTCCTTTGAGCCTCTCTAGCAAATTAACCAACCCAAAGAAGGGGTCACGAGAACCTCGATCTGTAGCCAGTTGATCAGAAGTACGAAAGGCCTGGGCTTGTAGTTGGTACCTCAGCTGGGGACAGTCTTGGAGCATGAGCCCATGGTCTGGGGGGTCTGCTGCTATCACAGACCGATAGCATTGGAACTGAACTGACTTAGAGGACCTCCCGCTAACATCTGCTCCAGGAGTCATTGCTGCTGGCCAGTGGAGGGAAAACCTTGCACATTTTGAGTCATAGAAGGATCTGTGTTTCGAGCATGTCATGTGTGAAACTGAGTTTAAGGTTTGTTTTCCTTTATAATACCAGACCCCTACAATTCATTCTCCCCACACTACAGTCTTATATTTGTAACTTATTCTAGAACCATGTTTTGGGGGAAGGACTCTGGAGAGATGATTCGTCAATTAAGAGCATACATTTCTGTTACAGAGGACTTGAGTTCAGTCCCAGCACCAACATCTGGCAGCTCACAACTGCCTGTAACTCCAGCTCTAGTGGATCTGATGCTTTATTCTGGACTCCAGAGTACTGCATTCATGAGCACATATCATCCCCATACATACAACACAACTCTCTGTCTCTCTCTCTCTGTCTCTCTCTCTCTGTCTCTGTCTCTGTCTCTCTCTCTCTCTCTCTCTGTCTCTCTCTCTCTCTCTCTCACACACACACACACACACACAAAAGAAAAGAAAATTTAAAAAGGAAAATGGCCCTCAGATATGTATTAGGGAGAATCTGAAACCTCAATTACTTGTGTCTTCTTTTTGTAGAATATGTCAAAGAAAATCTCAGGCATAATAACACATCACTCATATATATCCATTCTTCAGCTTCTACAGGCTTTAACCTAAAAATCATGGTATCATTGCACCTAACAAAATAAATGATAACATTATTGAATACTGACCTCTATTCAGAGTTCCTGGGTTCATTCCAAAGATGCTTTGGAAAGGATGTCAATGAGATGGGACTCAGGGCTTGGTTTCCCCCCCTCAGGCTCTTTTACTCTGTAACAGCCCTCCTCCTCCTCTCCTCCTGTGTGTTCATGTCCATTGTTCTCTTGGAAATATAAACTGAGATCCTCCTTGTGATTCATAAATGTGGTGATTGAGTTTTCAGGTCACTGTGAGGATAGGCTTCAATCAAACTGTGTTACAACAGCAGGGCATTCCTTGTCTGACATGTTAAAAAGGAAAGAAATAAAATATAAGTCAGATCCAGTCAGTCTGGGCTTAACCCTCCCCCTCAACAGACTCTTATTCTTGCAGATGACATAAAGGCCCAAACCTTCACCACACCCTAGGCCCCTCCTGATGGCTGCCTGGCTACCTCTCAGAGGCTCTCCAGCACAGCCCATCCCAAACCTGTTTTTACCCACAATTCTGTACTTACCTTTCCAGCTGCACAGAATGCTTTATCCTCTCCACATCCTGTGGAAGTGGCTTCATGCCCAGTGCCTGATAAGAGCTAGATGACTTCCCTGTGACATGTTATGAATGAGCTCTTCTTCCCCCAGGCTGCCCTACATCACATCACCTTGTTCCCATTTCTTCATGGAGTTTATTACTGTCTGAAATTACGTTCTCCTTAATGCGTTTGCTTCCCCCATGTAATGGGATGTTAGAATGGAAGTCCCTTAGCTAAACACTGAAGAAATAAACGTGAACTATTGAGGCTAGGTAACCACCTATAAAAATCTACAAAGAGAGTGGTCACAAACCCTTCCCTGATTCATGGTGCCTTCAGCTAGATCAAAAAATGCAGGGAAACAAAAGGGGGATTTAGGGAGGATTTCCCCGAAAGGAATTGTTGCTGTCCTGAGAGGCATGTGGGTATTGCAGAGACAGGGCCATTTAGAGACCTTGCAATCTGCTTTCCATGGTTAGTGGGATGGGAGATGTGCATCAGATGTGAGACTGTATTTGAGTCTTGCCTGAGAAGACTAACGTGGGTATCCTGGGGAAACAGCAGAGCAGGTACTGTCCTGGGCTCTGTCTGCAGCCACAAAGCCTGCTGTGCTAAGAGATGTTTGAGCATTTGCTATGGACCCATGGAGACTGTCTCAGTCCATTTTGAAGCCATTAGATCTGAATACTTGAGACTGAGAAATCGATAGAGAACAGAACTCTTGGTCTCAGTGTGGTGGAAGCTGGAAAGCCAAAGATTGGAGTGCCAGCAGGTTTGGGTATCTCATGAGCATCCAGTTCCTACTACCCAAATGACACCCTGAATGTTGGAGGGAGAAGAGGGGGAAAGGCCATTTTCCACATAGCAGAAGAACAAACTAGAGAGAGGGCCTGTTCCCACAAGTCCATCTCCTAGCAGCACTAATCTTGTTATGGGGCAGAGCTAACAACCTAAAACCTCCCTGGAGCTCCACCTCTCACATCTGCAGAATTGGGGATCAAATTTCCAACATATAAATGTTGCCAAAGATACAAACTATACCCTGAGCCATGCAAGAAAAATCAGAAAAGGATTTTTGGGTTCCGGATTCCTAGAGATACAATGACCCAGCTAAGACCTGGTCTTCCTAGAAGCTGAGGAAGCACAAGCATCACTCACCAGGAGCATGTAGAGAGGCTCAGCCTG